>NC_073745.1:36779419-37079419 GCF_029784135.1 Toxorhynchites rutilus septentrionalis
AAAGGAGGCCTGTTTCGTACCGATTATCATGTAACTTGGTTAAACTTTGCAGCAACTTTCCAGCCCGTTCTTCTTCCGGCGGTATCAGAATTATCTCAGGCTTGCTTATACCCAAGCTATCCCACGCGAAGTATTGTTTCATCGCGTTATGTAAATCGTCAACCGGAGCCTCACAAATATGACAGCAATGATGCGCGACGTCTGCGGTTAACTTCGTTTCTCTTCCACCATAAATCGTCCAGCCAAGTCTTGTTTTCACGGCGATGGGATCGTGCGAATTTCCTTCTTTGCTTTTTATAGTGTTTATTAGAAACGCATTATTGGAACCAATCAACATTCTCGGACGTATACTACGATATGATTGGAGTGGTAATCGACGTAGGTGATGATAATTTTCTCTGAGAACGGCGACATCCATTGACTGCTCCGGCAGCAAGAGCTCATCTACAGTTTGAACATTTCTAATAGTGTACTTCTTCCCTGGGTGTCCGTGACTGGCGATCTGTAAATCAGTTAACCGGGAGCCCTTTTCATACCGGCAGGTCCCACCGGTCCATCTTAACCATAGTGGGGAAGCGATCCCTTTCGCTTTCAATTCATCCGCCAAATTCTGTTCCAGCAGTGTTACAGATGACCCATCATCCAACAGCGCGTAAATCTCTGCTCGTGTGTCAATACCGTAGAGGACAATTTTAACAATTTTGAAAAGTACCGAGCTCATCACACTCTGGTGACTATAGTTTTGAGCGACTTGACTGGTGGATGGTTGCGGTTCAAATTGAGGATTCGTTGGCTCGACGTTTTTATTTGGATATTGATCCTTTTGATCATTATGCAATAGTTCGTGGTGTTTGAAACTACATCCGTTTCTTCCACAAAGTTTGTTTATTCTGCAGCCACCTTTATGTGGTTTTAAGCATTTTCTACAAAGATGGCATTCCTTAACAGTTGCCCAACGAGCATCGTAGCTCAACTCTAAAAATCGTTTACATTTTTCGATGGTAGTGCAATTCGATTTGCACACGATGCACGATGGGAATGATCCAGCGCAGGATGGCTTGTTCGTATTATAATTTATGTGTTTGTCATATTGATCCGGAGAGCTGACGTTACTGTGCGTGTTCACAAAGGTAGTGGGTTTCCTAATTGTCCTCGACGATTTCAGATCTAATGGTGGAATACTCGGCAAGTTGACTGAGCTAGCGGCTTCTGCAAGTGTAAAAATCCATGCAGCAAATGCATCAAGATTGGCTACTGGTAATGATTGTTTATGTAATGCCCAGGACAATTTCATTGATGTTGGTAATTTATCAACGAGGTTGTGAAGCAAAGATAAATTGCAGCTGTATTCGTGAATTCCACAAGCTTCGATCGTCGCGTAGAGATTTTGAACAGAAATAGCGAAGTCCACGAGTGTCTGAAGTTTATCCTCACGTAGTGCTGGTATATTAGATATGTTGTTGATAAGGCTGAGAATTATAGCCTCTGGTTGTCCAAACAACATTTTTAGGGTGGACATGATGCGAGGAACATTCGTTGGAAACAATAAGAACCGTTTAACTGCATCGTATGCCTTTCCTCCAAGGCATCTTTGTAGGCGAAAGAGGTTTTCGTCGTGCGAGAACCCGCAGAGCTGGGTGGTATTATTGAACGTGGCCAGAAAGATTGGCCATTCTTCTGGGTTACCAGAGAATGTTGGCAGCTCTTTTGATACCGCTTGTCTCGCGGCCAGTTGTCTACGGGTGAGAAGACAATCCGTTGGATACTCTTCCGGACTAAACAGTGAATTTTTAACACTAGGAACGACGACTTCTTGACGGACTGATGCATCAGGTCGAATTGATTCACGTTCCGGTGGGTTACCTGCTATCTGCTCTTCTAAACCCTGATTCGCGGTAGCTAGATCGGTTTTTTCAAGCCATTCCTGGACCTTTTCGAAGGAGTGTTCTTCTTCGTTGTCGAATGGGGATTCCTCATTTTCAATTTCCTTCAATAGAGCGTATTTTTTTGCTAAATATTTTCGCTTATTCGCCTCCTCCTCTAACTGCAATTTTCCTTTTCGTGTTGTAAATTTCGTTCATCTTCCAATGGTTGAATTTGAAGAATCTTTAATTTTTCCGATTGAGCGGACTTCGCTTTCGATTGTGCCTTTTCGAGTTGCTCGTGTGACCTTAATGTCCTCGCGTTCACGCATTTTGGACACTTCCAGTCCTGGCTTTCTACTTGTTGCGATACTCCTACACAAGAGAAATGAAACCACTTATCGCAGTGGTCACACTGCACCATTTCCATGTCGTCGTTTCCTCGACAAATCTGACAACTGCGACCCATTGCAGAGAGATTGAGGTAGGCCTGCTTGTCCTGTTCTGGAACATCATCAGTGTTCGTTTGGTCTTTCTTTAGTGGTACTTCCTTCTTGGATGACGATGAAGCTGTGACGTTTGTCGACTTCTTAAGGGGGTATTCTAGTCTAGAAATCTGAAAAAATCGATTTTTTTTTTTACCATATTTCTGTAGTTTAGGCATTCAAGAATATACTCTAGAAAGGACTTATCGAAAATCCTATTATTTACCTAGTTAGAGCCATCTTAGTGATGTGGTATCTAACCTGTTACGGCCATCACAATGAACTTCAAACGCGTTTCTCTCGGAACTAGTTTTTTTCTAACTGGCGTACACGATATCTCAAGTTCTACTGAACCGATTTATGTCAAATTTATATGAAAATAATCTGCATACATCTCTCTATCGCATGAACCAATAAAAAATTATAACTTTTTAATTTTACTATTTTTAAAAAATCGGTAAACGCAAAAAAAACGTTTTAAACAGCATTTTTGTTTTCAAACGGCCGCCATTTTGTTAAAACCCATGTTTTTGACTTGTCCGAGGTTCATGCCATAGCGACATCTTTACTGATTCAGAATCTGTTCGATTTTTTTGTTTCAGATAACCAGAAGGACTGGAATCGTGTACGCCATGGCACAACTTTTTTTTGAACACCCTCACTTCACCAGCATGTAACTATTCTAATTATGAATATTTTTTTTCCGTCCTATTTTTGTTTTATTGTTGAAAGATAGATAAACGAATAATGATATAATGGATAGTAAAAATATTCTTTGTTTTATTTTTACGGAGTTCGAAAAAACGTCCGAAATTCGTGTCTCTACACTAGAATACCCCCTTAATGCTCGAGGTTTTTTTCAGCCATGTTTACTCTTCAGTAAATGAATTTTATAAATTGTCGCAAATGTTTCCAACAAAACCGCATGCAGGTTTCTAATTTTATTAATTGCCGTTTTTATTCACAGGATAATTATAAAATTCCTAAAATAATTTCATTATTGTTATTCATGAATATAAATATACGAGTTCATCCTTACATTTAATATTCTAAGTTAAATTCTTCTGCATACAGTTTAATATACAGACTGTTTTGTTACCTCAAGAGCCTACAAAATAGTGCAATGTGAATTCAAGGTTTTACAATTTTATAAAAATAAAGGTAATTCCAATTCTTACTCCGAAAATGAGATGATGATGGAATAATTTGAATGGTTAAAACTACGAATCCGCGTATTTGGTTCACTTGCTCACAATGGTTCTTAATATATGATGATTTCAACAATGGTTCGAATCTCTTCTATTGTTTATCGTTGCCAAGGGGTTCTGATGATAGGTGCGACGAATTGCAATGCATTTCGGTAACACTCACCACAAATTGATAGTCCAGGTCTTTTTTCAAAATAAACTTGGAAATTTGGGCATGGGTGTCGAACTGGTGGAATTATTTTTCCTTGAAAAAGCAGTAATACAAAATTAAACAAACATTTTTTTTTGTGAACTATGTATATATGTATTAACATAACAATGTATTCTAATGTGATGTTTTTTATATTAAAAAGATTTAGTTGCTTGA
This sequence comes from Toxorhynchites rutilus septentrionalis, assembly GCF_029784135.1. Classification (NCBI taxonomy): domain Eukaryota; kingdom Metazoa; phylum Arthropoda; class Insecta; order Diptera; family Culicidae; genus Toxorhynchites; species Toxorhynchites rutilus. Next base: position 36,783,342 of record NC_073745.1, read on the forward strand.
GACATAGTTTTGATACTTATAAACAATCTTTTCCCTTACACCAAAGAATTACAATGGCTAAATTCTGCTGTTATGATTTTTGTCTCACATTCCTATGGATTCAACGCACTGTGCGTTGTCTTGTGTGGGTGACTACTTTGTTTGATACTGAGTACCGGGATCTATACTCATAGGAGCACCGTATTGATTCGTGAACAGGTTCACTAGACATCAAGTTTCGTTTAGGAAAAGCATAAACTGATACTTGGTTGAGTAAAATATAACATTAGCATGGTTTCTTGCTGTGGAGGCTGAGAGCAGACAAACGGCCACAAAGAGTTAAAAGGGATGGAGGAGATAATCAAATTGTTTTCAAAGCCAAATTCCTTTCCCTTCGGTGGAGTGTCCGTCTTACCCGACTTGATCAGAATTTTGTTCATCAATGTTTCTGGAGTAAAAATGGGAGTCTCCGTCGGGCAGTTGTCGAGAGCGGACGTATTTTCTGTTGCTCCGCGGTCATACTTGTTCTAGTTTTGTTAGCGTCGTCATTATCAGTTGCAGTTTTTCAACTGTGTTCGTGTATGGAATATATTTGAATTGTGTTGTGGAGAAGCTCGCTTAAGTTTCCAAAAACATTTTGATTCCGGATATGATGTGTCCATTAATTGCGCATATTGAAGATGCGCCATATTTGTTTGTTTTTGTGTGGCTTGTGTGCTAAGGAGGCTCGAACAGGGAATATAGTGATTTGTTCAGTATTATCTATAAGCACCAATTGCAATAGAAGTAGTAGTGGAAAGAAAATTATGGCCAAAATCCTTTTGTAACCTTTGTTGATGGCATTTCGTTTGGAATCAATATCCCTCTTCTAATAATAATTATCGTGAGTGTGTGAGCTAGAGGAAATGATGTGAAGTGCCGAACTAATTCGAACATTGTTTTTGTTTGTTCGATGATTCGATATCATTCGTTTCGTTAGCGATAGAATGGATTGAGCTAAGTATCTTTTTCTATTTCTCTCAACTTGAGGGACTGTGTGCTGTATTGGGGAAATGGTGTTCGTGTTTCATGGTCTGCAAGTTCTACTCTAGGAATAATGCTGAGAGTGCTCCTTTTATGTTGTTATTAAATGGGGCTGAGGTCACACATTTATTGTTAATAGTAGATTTTTCAATTGGTTGCTATGCTATCTTTTATTTTATTAGAAATCTGGTATGTGAAGTTGCATTGTGTGCTAGCTATGATGCGTCATGATATCCGAGTGAATCCGAATCTATCACAGACAGTCTAAATTTTATAACAGCACGTACATCTGTAGCGTGAGTGTAAAGTATTACAGGTACTTCATACAGGAAATTTTTGATATTGATTTTTCTTTGTGTTTTAGATTGATTTGTCTCACTGTAGTTATGTCAATGTAGAGTGATAATTCCAGCTATCATACTAGCTATCAATGTGTAAGAGCTGTAACATTAACGGGCGTGTTTTTCCGCTGAATTATTGGTGCCAATGAGATGGCAATACAGTGGTGATTTCTCATTGACCTGATCGCTGGCAACGCTTCGCGGTGGGGGCGGAATGTATTGTATGCAGATTATGTACAATTCATTTCGTTTTCACCGTGGGGTGGCGTTCGTGATCGAGCCCCATATTTTGCAAGAGTATATACTTTACGAGTTAGTGGTGTGATGGTGTTGGTGCGCAGTTTATTCGGCTTTTCTGTTCTCTTAGAGCAAGATGCGAACAGTGGGATTTTGAATAGCCATTTTAGTGAGAGTGAGTGAAGGGTTATAAGTGTAAACCACGGCTTACAGAGACAAGGCTAGCTACTCCGGATCAGTCATTTTTTAGTGACGTCATCTGAGTCGTTCTTATTTTTTATTTTTCGTGCTTTGTAAGTTTGTGCGTTGATAATATAGTTGATTATATTTAACACCATGAATAAATTGATAAAATTTAGCGACGATTAACGAGAAATAATATGTCAAATGCTGAAAACCAAGGCAAATAGGTAAATATAGTACCGCTTTCTGACATTTACAGTGTTGACCGATTCTTCTCAGCTTCTCCTGTCCAAATCGAAAATCCGTTCCAGCTAAAGGATGTTGATAGCTAGTTGATAGCTCAATGTTCAGTGTACTGAACATTTTGTCGAACTGTGCTTTGAAGGAGGAAATAATACACGAAACGGCTTACAGAGATCCCCATCCCAGAGTGTAATCAAACTGCAGGAATTCTGTGCGAGCATGCCCAACAACAAACAGAAGATACTTAAAGTATGAAAGTGAAATGCAGAGAAAACCGCAGAAATATATTCTTGAAGGTAAGGCACCAACATAGATTTCGGAAATGAGCGTTCAAAAGATGACTTCTTTATCTATGTTAGTTTATTAATGAAAGAAAACGTATAAAATATAACAATCATGTAACTGTTTTGTTTAGCTTCCTTTTCTTCTTTTTCCCCTGTTCAGCATGGGCTTTGTTTAAGGACTTAATTCTATTATACAAGCGGGTCTTAAAAAAGAGCCCTTTGCCTTTTTCCGGGAGGTCGATTGCTTGGGATACTTCAACACATTTATGTATGGCTTTCTCGCTACAATTCAGTTGATCACCATGCACGGCAACAAAGCAGTTTTCCAATCGCAGTATTTGATTTTTAAATTCCTGGCTTGGCTTAGTGAGTCCACCCTCGGATAAAAGATCCACCCAAGTGAAGTCCGTCGAACTTCCAGAATATTTATCGGTCAGATGAAGTTTTCGAATAATATATCCAGCGATATATTCAATGGCATCCTCTTCGAATTCTGTCATTGATAGATTATCATCCAACTCGTCTTCGATCCCGCTAGTATCAAAATCATCTAATTCGGCTTGGTTAAAACTGGTTTCATCAGGGTCTGACATATCTTCTCCCACAATACCGGCCAACATCTCGGCCGTCAACAGGACGTCTTCCACTTCTTCTACCCCTTCTTCTACGTTACTCCACTCGCTGACCTGCTGAGTGCAGTCGGAACGGCCTATAAAGATGAAACGAGCAATGTAATGCATAGAAATTGCAGATAATACGATTTTTATTACTTAGGATACACAATCTCAACCGATGCATGAATTCCATTGCTGTAGGATGGTCATGCAAGCCACATTTCGCACGAATAGTTCCAAACAGACGTTCTAAATCATTTTGCTGTAGTCTCCTCGTCAGAATATATTTGTTGCCGTATGTAGTTTCCAAATATTCAGCCAGTTGGACGATTGCTGCATTGTTAATAAGGATACCTTTTTGAAAAGGAAGAATCATTCTTTTATTAGGAACTCTCATGTTTTCCATGACTTGGGTTGTTTTGGCCAGGATGGCCATGTGCGTTTCATTCGACATGCTGAATGCAACCATCCTCTCCCTGGAATCTTTCATGCTAGTTGACATGTTAAACATGTCGAACCAATCATTAATTACTTTCACGAACTCACTAGTTTCGCATGCATTTGGGGGGTTCAGTACACCAAGACAAACTCCCCTTTTGATCGCTTGGGCAACCGTGTTTGAAAATAGTTGGGTAGCATATTTGACTTTCTGTTGGCCAGCATCTTTTACGTCCAAATGCGTGCTTGTAATTTTGTGACAAATTTTCAAGTCATGCTGTTCAAGATTCATGAGATCTACAATAGGTCTAAGATTGACGTACGTCTGACCGTCAAGCATAAAGCCAGTGTCCAAAACATGATTCCTCACTAACTTGATCAGGTGAGGAATCCCTTCCATGGTAATCGCTAGGGAACCACGCTATAGAGGCGACCCTTCTGGCCTTCGGGCGGCGATTCTCATACTAACATTCCTTCCCTTCCCCTGGTGACTGTAAGGCCGTGGCCGGCGTCGTTATTGACCATTTAAAGCTCGAATCACCGAAAATTGTACAACGAGAATGATTTGCTAGTCCCAAGCGTCATTCTGTGTGTTCTTTGCGCAATTTGGTTGGTTCAGGTCAATCACGGAGAGCAACTACGAATTGTACAGTCCACCCAAGCTCAAGCTCAAGCTCAATGTTTCTGGAGTAAAAATGAGAAAACTTCACCGCTGATTCAATAAACTGGAAGAGAAGTGACGGTAAAACATTTACGTAACGAAAAGTACCCCAAAAAATTACTTGATAACAATGAGAGCCTTATTTTGTTGCTTTTTTGTTTTTGTTTACAATTTTTACAGAAAGCCAGCTAGGTGTACACAGTAAATGTTTTTTCATACATACATTTATTGAATCTTCCATTGAAATTGATACAATGTATTGCAAGTTTGTACATCATTAAAATTCAAGATAACAATGTAATTTATACAGGAGTGTCCATCTTTCCTACCCTGTCCGTCTTTCTCGACTTTCCTCTAATTATTTTTAAACGGCCGCCATATTGGCTAAACATTTTTTGACCTGTCCAGGGATTATACCATAATACCATCTTTACTGATTGAGATTCTCCAGGGTTTTTTTTTTGTCTCGGATAAACAGAAGGGCTGAAATCGTGTATGCCAGGGCACTGGGTTTTATTTTAGACCCTCATTACTTTACACGCATGTAACTTTTGACGTAGGATTACGTCTTTTGGTAAGGGTGCCAAATTAGAAAACAGGTCACGTTTTTTATGAAATGGAGTAAATGTTAATAACTATAATTCTGATGATTTGAATACTAATCGAATCGATAATTCTCTAAGGTTTGTTTGATACGCATATCCTTACCGCCTACAAAGAGCAACTAATGTATACGTATCTCCCCTTTTTCAACTTATTTGTTAGAAATAAGTCATCCACGATTTGAAATCACAGTATTAATCCAACTAGCGATCGAAAAACATTCATTCCTAATGCTGATATCACAAAAAAATACATACACATAGCTCAACACAATAATGAAGGTAATGGAAGATATTGCAGAACAACTGAGCAATTTTGTTCGGTGGAAGCACTGAGTGCCAACAAGTGAGCGTTATTTTATGTGAGAGAATTGAATAATCGTGTTTTAATCATTTACAATTCTGTTTCTCTCCGTAAGACGCATACGAAAGACATACACGTGATACATGAATCAAATGCAGCGTTCATTCTAAGGGAAAAGATACAGAAGAGATGAAATATTGTGATTTAGGCACCGCCATTTCTCGATAAATCGCAGAGATATCGGTTTGCAGGAAATATTTTCACGATCTTTTTACAATAAAGAAAATTATACTTTCTTCGAAACTAACTATTGAACAGCTGGAAAATGTCAGCCACTGTCTAAATGAAATCTCGTGTTCTGATTGACCGAATGGCATAAGCAACTGAAGGAGATTACTGAATCGAATTACATTGTTATTTGTTGAGAGATTCGTAAGAATATTTATATCACCTACAATCTCGTACAAGTAGTCTTTTTCAAGAATAGAAGCGATTGAACTAAGAAAGTGAAAAACCTCTATAAAACGAAAGAGGAAAGGAAAGGGAACAATTTTCATTTTCTCGTGCCGCTACTTCACCACACGCACCATTCGTTATTAAAGGGTGTGTGTCACATCAAATTGCATCACGGGAAAAACGCTCTAGAAATTCGCCCAGTAGACCGATCCTTTTGAAAATTTTAGACATTAAAATAAAAACTATTAAACAACTTTTGGCATTTTTTTTTTTTTTTAAGTTTTAAAAATTTTGTTTATTTCAGTCTTTTTTTACATATATCGCATTCATTGTGAACGAAAGTTATTCATTTAAACTTAACAAAAATTCCAACGCATTTACATCAACATTGCTGTTAATACTATTTACAAATTCAATGTAAGTTATTACTGTTTTCAAGAACTTTTTTCGTGTAGTATGTTCGGTATTAGGTAGTATTGGTCGCCTTGCATCCTCAAAAGATGGGTTTTGCCACCCGCCGAGTATCGTTTTTAATTTGTTTTGTTTTTATTCATACTTCGAGCTCGCACCTTCCTCTTTACCCCATCCATAAGGTTTTGTACAACGTCAGGTTGTAGTTTTTTTGAACAGAAATCCATTTTCTCTTGAAGTCCGCCTCCGATTTGACAACTTTTGGGTTCTTCCGGAGGGCCTGCTTCATAATCGCCCAATATTTATCTATTGGGCGAAGCTCCGGCGCGTTGGGCGGGTTCATTTCCTTTGGCACGAAGGTGACCCCGTTGGCTTCGTACCACTCCAACACGTCCTATGAATAGTGGCACGAAGCGAAAACCGGCCAGAAGATGGTCGGGCCCTCGTGCTGCTTCAATAGTGGTAGTAAGCGCTTCTGTAGGCACTCCTTAAGGTAAGCCTGCCCGTTTACCGTGCCGGTCATCACGAAGGGGGCGCTCCGCTTTCCGCAAGAGCAGATCGCTTGCCACACCATATACTTTTTGGCAAACTTGGATAGTTTCTGCTTGCGAATCTCCTCCGGAACGCTGAATTTGTCCTCTGCGGAGAAGAACAATAGGCCCGGCAGCTGACGAAAGTCCGTTTTGACGTAGGTTTCGTCGTCCATTACCAGGCAATGCGGCTTCGTCAGCATTTCGGTGTACAGCTTCCGGGCTCGCGTCTTCCCCACCATGTTTTGTCTTTCGTCGAGGTTAGGAGCCTTCTGAACCTTGTATGTACGCAGGACGCTGGACGAATGAACTTGACAAATTCAGCTTATTGGCGACATCCCGGACCGAACTTCTCGGATCACGTCAAAACTGCTTAACTACGCACTTGTGATCTTTTTCACTGACGGAGCATCCATTTTTGCCGTTCTTCACCTTCCGGTCGATGGTTAGGTTCTCGAAGTATCGTTTTAGTACTCTGCTGACCGTGGATTGGACGATTCCAAGCATCTTACCGATGTCCCGATGTGACAACTACGGATTCTCGAAATGAGTGCGCAGGATTAATTCACGACGCTCTTTTTCGTTCGACGACATTTTTGCAAATTTACGAAAAATTGACAGTGAAGCATGGCCAACGTGATCTATACACTCTTATCTGATCATAAGCGAAAGCTGAAGATATAATTCCTAAAAATTAAATTTCTACAGCGTTTTTTTCCGTGATGCAATTTGATTTGACACACCCTTTATGAGCAATGATAATATGAGGTGAACTGTTTGTGGTTGAAGTGAATTTAATACTTATCTAGAAAATTTCTGTGAACTGCACTGCCATTAACTTCACGGTAATTGATTGAAATCTGATCTCTGTTAATTCGAATAAATCAATCATCCCAACACTTTCAGTAAGAGTGTGAACCTAATTTCGCATCATTTTTGTGTAAAATTTAAAGCCGTTTTTTACACAGCTATAATGTGTCAAGATAACTGCTTCACTAAATTGCGACTAAGCTCTGGTCTAAAAAGTGTGAAAGTGGTATCATCAAAGCTAATTAAACTTTACGAAACGTGATAATAACGTGCAAGAAACCTCCCCCCCCAAGCTGAGATTGAGTCGTTCTTCAAGCAAATCTCTCGAGCATGACGAAGCAGCGGCATTCATCAGTCAAAGTCACAAAGTTATAATTTTTCACATCACACGTGTCAAACATTTTCCGCCACTCTGGCGCGTCCATCAGAGAGCTTGGATAGAGGCGCACAGACAGAAGAAGATGACGCAGGGGGAAAGCTGGCTTATTGAAGAGTTTAATTAAAACTAATTAATTTTAATTAAAGCAAAAGGATTTTATGTCAGCGTGAGCGCATACATTGTTCACTTGTGTTGATCGATCAATCATATTACGTTCGAAAGTCATCATGATTTAGTTTGACGTTTGCTGATGTCGATGCAGTCAGCCCGTTTTTCGCGGGCAACGTTTTCATTGACCGGATGACACATTGACTTATTGACCGAGGTCGGAAGTATACACACCCGATGCCATGAAGCCTATGTTTTGAGTGGCCTATTTACATAAACAATAAATTATTCCCTCGCTGGCACCCGATGGAGCAACCTCCCTTCGCGAGTCATTGTTCGCTTAACAATGTGCGAGCGATTTTGGCACCACATATAGTCACTATCAATTAATTTACAAATTTATACGCATGAAACCACACGAGATGAGACTTGGGGGGATGCCCCGGTAGTGGCCCACCGTGTTTCGTTTGACTTCTCGATTGGAAAGTTGAACACATGCTCATTAGGGTGTCAATGAAAATGGTCATCTCGAGTTTCAAAAAGTTACCACATAAAAAATGTTCACTACCTCGAAAAAACACCCTATGCCAAATATCAACTCAATCGGACTTAAGGGAGAGTGGCGCAAAGCGGTCGAAGTTTTAGTTTTTTGAAAATCGAAAAATCACCCAAGTGGGGAGTAAAAGAAATTGCGGTTTTCGAATAAAAAATTTTGATGCCAAATGTCTTAAAATTGAATCGTCGAGATCTAGTGCCATCTCGAAAATTTTTTTTGGTCAAAAATCGGCACTCTGGGACTTTTTTTCGGGTTTTTTTTTCGGCATACGAAACTATTTTTATTGGCACCCTGAATCATACTCCACATTTTGATGGCGTAATGTATTCACGGAGAATTTCCCTTTCCCGTGTTGAAAAAACAATTCCAAAGGACCAAGCCCGTAACCAGAGAGCACGTCCTCCCAAGCGCACCCATATTGACGGGATCTCCAGAGTTCGTGAACGGTATTAGTTAAGATTCTTGTGGCAGACCGAGGGTGTCGTCTACTAACTTTGTCAACCCTGTTTACAAGATGTGGTTTCTCTACATGGGTACGGGAAAATTAATTGAAAATTTATTTAGTTACACTAGCCACTTGCTGATTACGACATTCTACCCCCGGGTGGAAACTTTTCGGTGACATCGGTGGTTGTTGTTTTTTGGCATTTGGCCCTTCGGAGATGGATGATATAACTGGGCGAGATTGTTCGAGAGATGGGTTATAAATCTCAGAAATTGAATTTCGGATGCTCGGCATCGTCACTGCGAGATGCAGCGATTCAGACGGCTGATGCTGGCTGGAGTGGATCAGCTTTCGTCAGTGTGAATGTGAAGTGTATGCGAAATTTTGGGAGGAGGAAATGTGATTTACTGTTCGTCCCCCGTTGTTGCAATTTGGCTACACGATGCTCGAAGCGATCTATGTGTTGTCACTGGTCCCAACGGCGCTGTGCTGAGGGATCAGCCCCGAGAATGTAATTCAGTAATGCTGGTAATGGCTTCTGACGAAGTCAATTTGCATGCAGATAAATTATCATCGTTCAGATAAACGCGAGTGGCATATCTTTATAAAGCTGTGGAAATCTGACGCGTGATACAATTTTTGAAAACGATTCCAATATTTTTTTCGGCTATATACATTAAATTAAAAACTGTGTTCTGCTCGTGCTTTTCCATTAATTCCTCGAAAATGCAATAAAAGAAACACCATAACATGACAGCGGAGCGGCACTCACTGCTCCACGACTCCTAAGCGTAAATCTGGTCTCTACCATGGCTCAGTTCGCTCATGTGACCCTCTGTGGTGGTGAAATGCAGCCTGTCAACAGCTGAGCGATAAATTGACGCAATTGACGATGTTCATCGGGGACCACGAACACGTCACCAGCCACCGGTATTTTTGTGATTCCTGGGGGAGTTATTGTCCCCGAATCAAACGAATGGCCGCTCGTTAGTTATCCTGTTCATCTAGCAAATTGATCTTTATGCGTTCCAATTTGGAGAGGTGGTCCCCGAAGACGGGGGACGGTTTCGGAAACTCGTCACTTCACCGGACGATACTCCTCATAAAGAACGAAAAACACTGACGAAAGGATCAAAAGTTGAAATTTCTATTTATCTTCACGATGTGAAATTTTGAAGCGATAAGTAAATTACACCACTTCCCGTCACAGGTGACCATCGCTCCATATGAACGTGAGGGGAGATTAGCTCGAGAGATAATCAGAATAACTACAGACCGGTCATTCGTTTCGATGGTAGCGTTTAGAGATGTGAGAGCAAATAGTTTTCACTATTTTCCAAATATTTCTTCATGATTGTAACGTTCGGATGTATACTGCTTTCGCAAACATCGCTGACTTTTCCACAGTCAAAGTGTACATATTATGTAACTGCGGTCGTAATATATTAATATATTCCTTAATGATCTGATGACTGTTGACATCACGGAAAAACGATTGAGTCTAAAATTATGTTGGAAATTAAGGTAAACGGTTAAATATTCACTCATTCTAGAAAAAAAAAACTTATAGGGTTTTACGGAAGGTGATTTGTTTTTCTCCAAATAGGGAGCCATTTCGGCAATTTTGGTGACGAAGACGCACCATCTTTGGGAAGACAGAATGGGAAGTTGTTTGATGAAAATTTTCGCATAACTACTCGCGATAACCATGAGAGACAAAATCAATGAAACTCAACTGTTCATGATTACTTTTAATTTTTGTTTTCTTCATCCATGGAAACACGTTACAATCGTATCACGATCACTGGAGACGAGGGAAAGAATATAGAATTGTAAAATAATTATAAACACAAGAGATCGTGGAGAAGAAAATAGGAAGCTAATCAAAGATTTCCGAAACGATTGTTGAAGAGAACTGTGATCGATTGAAGAAATTGCATGATTTGCTCAAATAGAATAGTGTAAATTTCTTGTGTAATCTTGTGTAAGACAAATGGCATAGTGTTTCATCAAGTTAAAGCGAGATTTCATGTAACTTTATTAATGTGACAAAAATCTACAGTGTTGGAGAGATATTTGATACTACACCCACTATATTGAAATGGATGAACTTTTTTGGGAGTTCGAACGTGGAATTACATTACCTCTGAAATGCTAGATGTTAGATGTTAGATGTTGGATGTTAGCGGACTAAAAAAAATGGGTGGGTTATATCTATGATACAACCGCAAGGTTGACGTGGAACTACCTTAGCTTCGTAATCATTTGTTTGTATTGATTAAATTTTTGATTGAATTCAATTGAATTCAACATATTTGCGTTGAGTAAAAAGATTGAACAAATGTCATGTCTCTAGTGTCTGCACTATTTTACCAGGTACCTAAGTTTAGGGAAACGCACTCTAGTCTGCACAAGGGTAAGCGAGTATAAAAGTACTCGCAGTTTGCATGTATTTGCAATGTCGATTTCCCCAGACACCTTGGTTCAGAAGTCTTTATAGGTAAACAGATTTCAGTCGGAACAAAAATACTCCCGACCTGCATGAATTTGAAATGTCAATTTTCCTAGACACCTTGGTTCTGAAGCCTGTGTTGAGGAAACATATTTTAGTCGGAACGAAAATGACCCCGACTTGCATCTATTTGCTATACCAATTTTCACAAGCTTCTTGGATTTGAAGTCTGTGTTAAGGAAACACATTTCAGATGGAACAAAAATGCCTCCGACTTGCATGTATTTGCAATGCCAACTTCCCCACGCTCCTTGGTTTTGAAGTCTGTGTTAAGGAAACACATTTCAGATGGAACAAAAGTCCCCCTACTTTAATATATTTGCAATTCCGATTTCCCCAAAGCTGCTTGGTTTTGAAGTCTGTGTTGAGGAAACCGTAAAGCGGGCCAATCAAAACGAAGCAGTTAGGGCGTTTAGATAACGCTTAACATTTTACAGTTATTCATTATTTATCTAATGAAAAATAACATTTTATTAATTGCGATAAACGCGTAGAAATATTCCCTATCAATTGATGCAAACATCTTTCGGATCCAGCAGTGTTCGAGTTATAGTGTTCCAGTGTTCGAGTTATAAGCATTCGAAATTATATTATGGAATCACTTGTTTACCACTTCGAATATTATTTTAGAATGCATCGAATTTTTTGTAATAGATTATGTTCTTCGTTACAAATAAATTTGATGAACGTCCTTTTATGTTTGATATGATTCCTAGGACTATCAAAGTATTTGAACGGAAAAATTGTCAAACGATCATTGTATTTTACATTTCCCTCTGAAATTATTGCATATCTCATGTTTACGTAGTTCTCGAACCGCGAAGGTTCATTCACCTTTAGTATCTGAAATGACGATTTCACCAGGATTCTCAGTACAAAGCGAGCACTCAACACCAAAATTATCCCCGACTTGCATGTATTTGCAAAGCGGATTCCCTCCAGGCACATTAATTTTGAAGTCCGTGTTAGGGAAACACAGCTCAGTGGGAAAAAAAATACCGCCGACTTGCATGTATATTTGCAGAGCGGATTTCCACATGTACATCGATTTTGAAGTCTGTGTAGGGGAAACTGTAAATCGGGCCAATCAAAACTTGGCAGTTAGGGCGTTTAAATAACGCTTGACATTTTGCAGCTATTCAACTGTTCATCTAATAAAACATAATATTTTATTAACACTCCTATACTCGCAAAAAAAATTCGCAAAAAAGAATTGGTCTGTCAGACCGAGAAATCAATAATTTGTTCATTTCTCAGAAAATATCAACACTACGACTTTGCGATTCTCTCTAGCTTCGTTATTCGTCGTTCGTCATCTTTTAGCGTATCGCATGTGTTGGTACAAAGGGGACGTGTGCCACATTTTTAACACTTTCGGTCTGACACACCGACGCGAGTATATGAGTAACTTTTTTGGGCAAGTGCCTTTTTTCATATTCTAGAATATTGTTGAATGAAATGTATAAATTAATTACCGGAAATGCATAAGATCATTACCGGACTATTCTTATTTGATTTCATTCCCTTTTGTAACTGGATTGAACGGATCCATATATTAACTAAAGGGTGTGTCACATCAAATTGCATCACGGAAAAAACGCTGTAGAAATTTAATTTTTAGGAATTATATCTTCAGCTTTCGCTTATAATCAGATAAGAGTGTATAGATCACGTTGGCCATGCTTCACTGTTAATTTTTCGTTAATTTGGAAAAATGTCGTCGAACGAAAAAGAGCGTCGTGAATTAATCCTGCGCACTCATTTCGAGAATCCGGAGTTGTCACATCGGGACATCGGTAAGATGCTGGGAATCGTCCAATCCACGGTCAGCAGAGTACTAAAACGATACTTCGAGAACCTAACCATCGACTGGAAGGTGAAGAACGGCAAAAATGGATGCTCCGTCAGTGAAAAAGATCACAAGCGCGTAGTTAAGCAGTTTAGACGTGATTCGAGAAGTTCGGTCCGGGATGTCGCCAATAAGCTGAATTTGTCAAGTTCATTCGTCCAGCGGACCAAGCAGCGGGAGGGCCTACGTACATACAAGGTTCAGAAGGCTCCTAACCGCGACGAAAGGCAAAACATGGTGGGGAAGTCGCGAGCCCGGACGCTGTACACCGAAATGCTGACGAAGTCGCATTGCCTGGTAATGGACGACGAAACCTACGTCAAAGCGGACTTTCGTCAGCTGCCGGGCCTGTTGTTCTTCTCCGCAGAGGACAAATTCAGCGTTCCGGAGGAGATTCGCAAGCAGAAACTATCCAAGTTTGCCAAAAAGTACATGGTGTGGCAAGCGATCTGCTCTTGCGGAAAGCGGAGCGCCCCCTTCGTGATGACCGGCACGGTAAACGGGCAGGTTTACCTTAAGGAGTGCCTACAGGAGCGCTTACTACCACTATTGAAGCAGCACGAGGGCCCGACCATCTTCTGGCCGGATCTCGCTTCGTGCCACTATTCAAAGGACGTGTTGGAGTGGTACGAAGCCAACGGAGTCACCTTCGTGCCAAAGGAAATGAACCCGCCCAACGCGCCGGAGCTTCGCCCAATAGAGAAATATTGGGCGATTATGAAGCAGGCCCTCCGGAAGAACCCAAAAGTTGTCAAATCGGAGGCGGACTTCAAGAGAAAATGGATTTCTGTTCAAAAAAAAAACTACAACCTGACGTTGTACAGAACCTTATGGACGGGGTAAAGAGGGAGGTGCGAGCATACGGGCTTGGGCTCGAAGTATGAATAAAAAGAAAATGCCAAAAGTTATTTAATAGTTTTTATTTTACTGTCTAAAATTTTCAAAAGGATCGGTCTACTGGGCGAATTTCTACAGCGTTTTTTCCGTGATGCAATTTGATGTGACACACCCTTTATTCGTCGTTATATTCGTCGTTAGATTTATACGTTCAAAAGCAAAATATAAATGTTTGACTTTCGTATAGTTATTCGCTAAATATAATGGTCATACATGTCCACACTTGTGAAAGAATTTCACTTGTGGAAGAATTGTAAACAGTAAGCTATAAACTAATCGGTAGCTTATGGTAATTTTTAACAGTTGCAGTTTCGGAGATATTTTTATTATAATGGAAAATACCGACAAGAAAACAAGAAATAGGAAAGGAAGTTCCTAGAAATCATCTTTTTATGTCCCATCTAAAAAAAGAAATTAATTCTTAGTTTACCAAGAATACAGGGTCAAAAAATATTAGAAATATGCAAACTTTATATTCCAGAACCTTCTGGTAATTATCTAGGAGGTCGTTATACATTCTTCTCTTCCATGAAAGACCCGAAAAACACGCAACAACTGCATGAAATGTAAAAAATGTGTTTGTTTCGAGCATGCAGTTATGCTATGTTCTGATACTTACTCCAATGAAACCACAATCGATTAATACGTTTTTATGTTATTTGAAGGCTCTTTATACTTCCATGAATTATCTTCAGTTGCTTACTTTTTATTAACAACAGTGAAAAATTCGATTTTCGTTATTTGTGTTGGAGTTTCCAAAATTACTCTGTTTTGAGAAGTTTTGAGACCATCAAAACATAATAAAAACGAAGAAAACATATTTTTTAAAGTTTTTTCATTCAATCATACCCTTTTCTTCAAATAAATGCCAATAAAGCCTGAAAAATACACAATGGCAACAATACAGAGACAGAGAAGTTCAATTTTCGGTCTGTGACACCGTGCGCGAGTATACGTGTTATGATTTTGCACGCGAGTACAGGAGGGTTAATTGTGATAGACGCGTAGAAATATTTCCTATCAATTGATGCTAACATCATTCCGATCTGTTAAGTAATGTTCGAGTTATAAGCATTCGAAATATGGGTGGGGTTAGCACACAAATCGGCAGACCAAATGTATGGGAAAAAGAAAGTTCTTCCAGTTTTCATGAGTTTAAACCGTTTAGAGATTAGCGAATTGTAATGTATAGTGTATCAAACAAATCTTAGAGAATTTCCGATTCGATTGGTATGCAAATCATGAGAATTCATTCACAGTGAAAATAGTTATAAACGTTAACTTTATTTCATAAAAACGTTACCTGTTTTCTGATTTGGCACCCTTCCTGAAAGACGTAGTTCTACGTCAAAAAATTTTTTATTGTACCGCGCAACACTGAAAAAAAAATTAAAAAAATTACACATATCTAGAAAAGCCGTAGAAACATATTTAAATATGAATTAAAGTAGTACTGAATCTCTAAATCCCCAAAAAGAAAAATTCAAAATTTCAATATTTTTTTTAGTACTTCAATTTTTGATGAAATTTTTCTTGCTACACCTTAGTGAGATGCACATTCAGTATTTTTTTCAAATTTTAACTCGAAGCTTTTGAGGATGGCGTGAAATAAACGAAAAAGTACGTTTTTCATTATAGATCCTATGTTAAACCATATAGGGGTTAAAAAACCGCCAAAATTTCTTATTTAATATCCTATTCAATATTTGCCATACAACTACTGATTTGGTTTGGGGGCACTTTTTACTCCTTTCCATGGTCAGGCATGGTCAGGTTGAATCCAAAGGTTGTACCGCTCATGACAACTCTACACGAGCTGATGATTGCGCCGCCATTCTATCCTGGATTCCTCGAGTCGAGAAAGACGCACCACGCTAGATATGGGGTACAGACTAGGGGGGCGTTGCTGATTAATGGTCAGCTGCATCCCAATAGGAAGTATCCCGTGTCGGGCACACGTACAGAGCATCGAAGACTGCGACATACCAATTATGAGAACACTTGTAATACTAACCTCGAGTCAACCGCGAGTAATCGGTTACATATTACTAACATAGTCTAAGCAAACATTGTCAAAATATTGAACTCCCGGCCCCGTTAGGCTGACGCCATATGAGCCTTAATAAAATATATATTTTGGAAAAAAAAAAAAAAAATGGTCAGGCCCTTTGATATTCTATATGAAAATAACTTTCTTTAGCGAGTGGTGAAATACTCTTATACAAAAATTAGCTTTGAGGTCGATTCATTCAATTTATCCTAATTTGAAAATGCCTTCGGGCTTCTAAGGATAGTTTGGGTCCCAAACTAGAAAGTCGGCACCAAACATTAACACTGTACCTTTGTTTTACTTTCATATTTGTTGACCTTCATATTCTTTTTCAACCCATATCCCTCCTAATAACTGATAGTATCGTAATAGATTCAATACTGCTTCTTAAATTGCATTAACGTCCTAAGAGAAACTTTGCTCTCTCAATGTAGCATTACTTGCGCAACGTTACTCGATTGAGAATGTTTTTTTATCCCATTTATTTATTTATAAGGCTCATTAGCATTTTAGCTGTAACAGAGCCGAGTTTTAAGTGTGTACATGTACATATGTTTATGTTTCTATAAATTGTAAATTACACAGTAGTTAGTAGTAGCTATTTAGGCGTTAAGTTTTCTGTTCCATTACATTATGGTAAATTACACAGTAGTAGCCATTTTAGGCGTAAGGGTATTCTATCTGCTCTTCCATTGTTCAGCAGACCGGACAGCGGAGACAGTTGGTATTGATCATTGTTGGGTTGTTTATAGAACAGCAGCCCGATGTTTCATGCAGAGCAGAGCAGCTGTACGGATGAATCGATCTTTGTTCCACCGTGGATCGATTTCCATCGCTGATGATGGTTGCGTGGACGTAGTTATTCTATAACAACACAAAGATGGTCAATTGAGGGCCCTGAGTTTGAACTCACGATCGATCGCTTGGTGAGCGAACGCGTAACCAAGTGGCTACGAAGACCCCCGAGAATGTTAGTTGATAATGAAAAAAAGGTAACGGTGGTTGGGCAAATCTACTGTTGCGCTCTGATTGCGAATGTTTCTACTTTTCTGGCGGGAGGGTGCAAACCAACTCTTCCACCCGGGTGAAAAACCTTCTACGACTGCATTGTGAGTACATTAAACTGATGATATGGTTTCTGACGTTCTGAGCGTTCTTCATTATAGTTTAGGGGAGATATGAGCTATGAAATACGATTTCAGAATCAAAAATATGCTTTGGCAGTCTCAACATGGAAGTAGGAATACGCCATTTTGGAATCTGTAAATTGTGGCTTTCCATCTTTTATCATTCATAAAAAAATCGTTATCTGGAGCCTAGCAAAGCGGTTACTGGGTTCTTATAATGAAATCTGTTTCGAGTTTAAAATATGGTTTCTTTTTACTTTTTGGAAGTTTCTGTTTTCAATATGTTAGGTCAAATTTTATGCATATCCAAGAAAAAATATTTGACAATATTGTTTTTTGAGAACTACCTCACTTTAAAGTACCACTAACGAGGACAAATTGAATGCATACAAACGCATTGAAACGGGTCGATTGTTCATGCATATTGCTTTATGCATAAAAGAAATAATCACTCAACTTTCCCACAAACAAGTAATTGAGTATTTGAAAGGACAGCCACAACAAAAGAGAACCCTGGACACTATCAATAACTATCAATGATAATCACGCAAATAACGACAACGTGATTAATTGGTTCAAAACACAAAGCCACAAGGTGGGTGCCACAAATCCCGATTTTCAGGCTTGTCATACTTTTTTTCTGTCTACGTGAAATATGCGAACATATCAAGATGAGTGCACAATTTATATCAACAGTTTCGATGACAGAAACCTTCTGAACCGTAGAATTCAACAAATCAATTATCAGCTAGGCAGAGCATGTCCTCGCGAGCGAATCTATCTATTCTAATTATGCAACCGATCGTATCGGAATACACCCACTGAACTTTCGGAATTGAATTAGTTAGGGATGGTTGGTTGATCTGACCCGTATGACACGGCACCTGGCTGGCTGGTGGCGTATATTCTTACACGTGAAACGTGAGTAGCGGAACGAGCATCACCACCACCAACACCACCGGAGGAAGGGCACAAGGTCGAAGGGTGGCGGCGAAAGGTTACACCTTTCTTACCTTTATTCAACGGTTACACTTTTCAGCGTGTTTGTGCTGTAGCGATAATACGCGAAGGAGAGTTTACCCAACACGCTCGGGTTCCCATTTCCGTCTTTGAAGTTGTTAATTGTAATTAGGTGTCAGCGAGTGCCGCTTTTCGCCATTTTACGTTCTGTCCTTACGGCGGCTACGAGCCGCTCGCTGCCGGGGGCCTGGAAAAAGGCTACACACGGTGTTGTTGGTTAACACGTTGTCGGGAAGCCCACCATCACCCTTCCAAGTGTTCATAGCAGCTGAAGGTACACGTTAGCCATGGCAGTACCAATGTAAACGAGAAGAACAAAGCTTTTTGAAGAATCACATACTTGCGCAAATCAGTTACGGGGTGGCTTATGCGTAAGAACCCTGAGGGTCACATCCTCGCCGATGATGAGCAAGGAAGCTGTGCGAAATGTGAGGAAAATAAGCAATTTGTTTTACGCTTAGACTTTCCTGTCCTGATATGTGGGGGACAGAATGGGAGGATAATCAAGATGATGCTTGTGGCGTGAGAAAACGCGGGGTTCCATTGCTGGGTCCGGTATTTTTATTTCTCCATTAAGACTGAACGTGATTAGGATTCAGACAATGATAAGAGTTGGGTTCTAGTTGACATGCGGATCACTGTTGCCCGTTAGATGAGTACAGTCGAAATTAATCCTGTTATCAATTTTTTAAACCAATATAATTCTTTTTAAATAAAAGGTATATAGATGAACTAGTTAGTTGAAACTAATTAAAATAACAAATGAGTAAAATGAATGATTTGAAATAATCATAATAATCATCATAAGATATGTATAACTGGAACTGATGCGGAATATCAAGAAATCCAAACCGATCCCGAGAAATATTGGTTTTGCGCTCCATGTAAGGAGAACCGAAACAAAAATAGGAGTACGTTAAACATGGCCGAACAACTGTTGTCTATCCCACAACCAGTAGCAAAAGCTGATGGTGGTTCCACTAATTTAGAGGTAACAATATCACGGATTGAATCCAAACAAGAACAACTAATCCGTTGGCAGCAGGATGTCATATCCGAAGTGAGAGTGATTCAAAACACCTTTAAGGAACTGCGAACAATTACTGATACCCTAATGGACGAACAACAGCAATTGCGTGATGATAATTATGAGCTGCGAAAACAATTATAATGGTGTGAGATTGAAATTGATAGACAAAAACAAGATGAATTGAAGAAATCATTCGAAATCTCTAACGTTCCTGTAGTCGAAGATGAAGACCTCATAAAAGGTGCTACTGACGTTTGTCTTTTGCTAAACCAAACAGTCTGAAAATATTCTAAACTTCTCGCGTTAAAGTTTTAGAGAAAAACTCACCGAACTTGAGTACTTGCTGGACGAAGTGGATAACCATATTGATGTGATTACGATTACAGAGACATGGTCATATAATGCCATAGAATCAACAATGTCACTTCAAAACTACCAATGCCTCTTTGCTTCACGATCAACGAGAAGAGGAGGAGGCTCAGCCGTATTTACCCACAAGGACATCCAGTGTAGGCTTTTTAAAAGTTACTGTGACGAATATAAGTAGTATTGAAGTATTGTTGCTCTTGACATCGAATCCCGTGAAAAAGTCACAATAGTCAGCATATATAGACCACCACAAACACTTGCAACAATGGTAGATGCATTTATTATTCTTCTCGATGATTTCCTTTCCGTTCAACATTTTAATAAATCCTACTCGAAGGTCAATCTACCAAGCGTGAGTGATTTTTTTTGTTTGAATCCTATATCTACGAGCTGCCTACGAAGCGTCGAGAGCAATTATCGCTCTCTCATCTCTGGCCTCCAAGAAGGCATCTCAAGAGTATCCAAACAGATACCGACAAGGAAGGCGAAGGGTAAACACTCAAAATCGTGGATAGACAACGAGATGAAGACGTGTATAAAAACTAAAAACTATTGGTATTCGAAACACCGACGAAATTTTTCTGAAAAGTTCACCCGAAGCGTATATACAAAGTGACTGAAATGAAGCGACGGAAGATAACACAGTAATACGCCGCCAAATTCGACTAATAGTGGTAATATCGTTAGAATCACGGAAAACTATCAAGGAAGTATTGGGTAATAAATCAACTCAAACAATTACAAGTACAGGCAAATCTTTTTTTGTGCGGGAGATAGAGACCGCACAAAAAAGTCGCATAAAACAACAAAATCGCGCAAAACTTTACCAGTAGCTTTAAAAAATCGTGTTCGGTACACATTTTGAAAAAAAACTTTTTTTGTGCGGTCGATAGGGACCGCATGAAAAAAGTTTCCCCCAAGAAAATAACTCAAATCCACGCCATTCACCGTTCAATTTCCTCTTGTTTCCCTGCTTTGC
Source organism: Toxorhynchites rutilus septentrionalis (assembly GCF_029784135.1). Taxonomy (NCBI): domain Eukaryota; kingdom Metazoa; phylum Arthropoda; class Insecta; order Diptera; family Culicidae; genus Toxorhynchites; species Toxorhynchites rutilus. The sequence continues at coordinate 36,803,779 of NC_073745.1, forward strand.
GATGGGACACTTTGCCTTTTCGGTTGCGCGTGGCGGTTATGTGCTTTTAGTTGCATGTCGAAACGTGTTGCTGTTAGAAATCATGTCATTCAAAAATTTTGAAAAACTTAGAACATTTGATGAGAGGAGGGGAATGATTTCAGAAGTGGATAATTGAGACGCAAATATGATTTTTCGCACTGAAATGCATATAAACCATCGAAAAAAAACTAAATGGACGATAACTTCGTCAAATATGCTTCTTTTCATACACCGCACAAAAAAATGGCACAAAAAAAAACCGCACAAGAACAGAAAACCGCATAAAAAAAATCGCACCAAAAAAAATAGGTGGGTTATATCTATGATATAATCGCAAGGTTGACGTCCGACTACCTCAGCTTAGCAATCACTTGTTTGTATTGATTAAATTCTTGATTGAATGAAACAATTTCCGAATTCAATTGAATTCAATATATTTGCTTTGTGAGTAAAAAGATTATGTTCTTCGTTACATGTAAATTAAATGACAGTCCTTTTACGGACGAAATATGTGAACGGAACGGAATTAAACGATTATTTTATTTTACATTTGCCTCTGAAGTTTGCATCTCTCAAGTATATGCACTTCTCGAACAGCGAGTTTGCTTGAAACCTGAAAGTTCATTCGCCTCTAGTGTCTGCACCATTTTTCCAGGTTCCTAAGTTTAGAAGACCATGTTAGGGAAACACATAGGCAAGTGAGTACAAAAGTACTCGCAGTTTGCATTTATTTGCAAAGCCGATTTCCCCAGAAACCATGAATTTGAAGTCCGTGTTAGGCAAACACAATTCAGTCGAAACAAAAATGCTCCCGACTTGCATGTATTTGCAATGCCGATTTCCCCAGAAACCTTGGTTCTGAAGTTTGTGAAAGGGAAAAACATTTCAGTCGAAACAAAAATACCCCCCGACCTGCATGAATTTGTAATGCCAATTTCCCAGACACCTTGATTTCGAAGTTCATTTCAGTCGCAACAAAAATACCCCCGACTTGCATGTATCTGCAATCTCAATTTCCCGACGCTCCATGGATTTGAAGTCTATGTTAGGGAAATACATTTCAGTCGGAACAAAAATACCCCCGACTTGCATGAATTTTCAATGCGATTTCCTTCAGGCATCTTGGTTTTGAAATCTGTTAGGGAACATATTTTGGTGGGAACAAAAACTCCCCCTGCTTTCATGTGTTTGCGATGCCGATTTCTCCAACGCTGCTTGGTTTTGAAGTCTGTGTTAGGGAACACATTTCGGTAAGAACGAAAACCCCCCTACTTTCATGTATTTGCAATGTCGATTTCCCCAAGGCTGCTTAGTTTTGATGGCTGTGTTGGGGAAACCGTAAATCGAACCAATCGAAACGAGGCAGTTAGAGCGTTTAGGTAACGCTTAACATTTTACAGTTATTATATTGTTTATCTAATGAAAAATTACTTTTTGTTAATTTCAATAGACGCGTAGATATATTCCCTATCAATTGATGCAAACATCTTTCCGATCCAGTAAGAAATGTTCGAGTTATAAGCATTCGGAATCTTTCATTTTTTCCTGCAAGTTCTGTGTTTAGGTTTTCATTTTACCCCCCATATATTCCGGTTAGACGTAGTCCCACGTCAAAAAACCGCGCAGGTTTTACTGTAGTGGTACAAGTGATGAAGACACGCTACGAATTGCTGAAAAAGTAAATCAATATTTTGGCAAGTGCTTGGCCGACCAAATACCCTACACAGCTCTACAGCCCATCCAAACACAAACTACCGCGACGTTCGAGTTCAAAATATTGTCTAAGTCATCAACTCGTCAATAATGCAATCGCGTGTACCGTCAGATCTGAAAGTATCCAAGGTTGTTGCGATTCCAAAGATACCAGTACCCAAGGAGTTTTCAGATTATCGACCAATCAATATACCCTGTGTCACGAATAAGATCCTTCAGAAAGTAGTCAACAAGCAACTAGTTGACCATCTAGAACTCCACAACTTTATTTCCTCCAGACAATATGATTTTCGTCCGAAATCAAATACGCAAACTGCACTGTTTGACGTTGTTTCAGAAATTCAACTGCACTGTGATAGAAAGAAGAAGGTGGCTGCAGTTTTCCTCGATTTGAGCAAAGCATTCGACACCTGTGATAGAAATATCCTTTTGCGACGTCCGAGTGAGCTTGGTGTGAGAGGTCAACCAATGCAGTGCTTCCGAAGTTTTTTCGAACACCGCTTGCAATTTTTGCAAGATAATCCTATCAGTAGCTCGAACATAGGTTCCGGGTTTGGAGTGGTCCAGCGAAGTACTTTGGGTCCAACGGGTCAATTGCTATGTGAACAACCTGAAAGATGTCCCCTTACGAGGCACATTATTTATGTATGCTGATGACATTGTCATTGTTTACACAGAAATGTCTTTTGAACAACTTCAGGAAGCAATTAAATATGATCTTCGCGTATAGCGAGATTGGATGCACGAACATAGACTGACCGTGAACATAACCAAAACAAAGTATATGTTATTCAATGTTCCCAAAAGTTTTAAATTGGAGATCTGCTACGATGGAAGAGCTGTTGAACGTGAAGACGTTTTCAAGTATTTGGGGGTGTGGCTGGACAGTGAACTCAAGCGGACTGAACATATCACTAGATTGGGAGCTAAACTAGCACAAATCGCTGGAGTCTTCAAGTGAATAAACGGTTTGGTTCCAATGAATACTAAACGAAGTTTGTATTATTTACTGTTTCACAGTCACATAGTGTATGGCATACTGGTTTGGGGAACAGCAAACAAATCAGCAATGAAACCTTTTCAAGTTATCCAAAACGAAGCAATCAAAAACCTTTTTGGCCACTCTCGGAGAACATCAACGGCGTTTATTCACACACAGCATCAGCTTCTAATGGTCGAAACCCTCTATATCACCACTGCTTGCCTGAATATTCATCAAATACTTCGCAATTCAGTTCACACTAACACCGTACTGAGCAGAATTTCAGAACGGCACCAGCACCATACCAGAAACAGAGATAACATATCTACTAGCAGGAATAATACCAGTAAATTCGGTCAACGTTCAGTGTTGAACAAAACAACTACTCTATATAACAACCTTAGCGAAGATTTGAAATCTCTCACTATGAATAGCTTCAAATTCAAATTGAAACACATTTTGTACTCTAGTCAACTATTGAATGAATGAATTCCACTTAAATGAATGAAGGTCAATGAATTTGTTTTTTTGTTATTAATACCTTCAAACATTCACGTTTTCTTACTATGAGCAGGTTCATGGGTTCAATCGCAGAATTGTTCATTGATTGATATTCTAATCGACCCCGTTGAATTTACCGTTTTACTATAAAATTCCTAGTATTTCTAATGAAACTCATCATTACAATATCAGATTATTTTCAGACACAGACCCTCCCCTCTTCTCCCCTTAGAGGGGAGGGAGGAGTCTCTATTGACCATAGAAACGTTTCGTGCCCCCTAAAATCTTCACATGCCAAATTTGGCTCCATTTGCTTGATCAGTTTTCGAGTTATGCAGAAATTTGATTTTTCATTTGTATTACATCCCACCCTAAGAGAGGGAGGAGAAGTATCTAACCACCATAGAATCATTTATTGCACCCTAAAACCTCCATATACCTAATATGGTTTCGTTTGCTTAATTAATTATCGAGTAATGCAGAAATTTGTGTTTCATTTGTACAATCTGTCAAATCTACTAGGGCAGTTCGATAAGTACTTAGCCTACAAAAAAAAAACAAAACAAAAATTGGAAAAGTAACGATATATTTCTCAACATAGTCTCCTTTTAGCACGATAGACTTGACCCAGCGATGCTCCAACTTCTTTAATCCATCAACCACTTGCAAATAACATGTTTCTCCGTTACAAGGAATAAATGAAAATATGATAGAATGAAGACAACCCTAAATCGGACAATTCCTTTCTCGAGTTTTGCTCTTATCAACACATTCGGCGATCCATTTTCATTTATAAAGATAAAAGACGTTATAGGAGTGCGTTTTATCACATTAAAATCCAATTCCACTTTTGAACGAAGATCAATTTCGTTAGCGCAAACATCAAATGGACTAACAACGCTTGTCAATATGTAATTGTAGAACATAAGAGAATTGAATTTTTCGAATTTTCCCGTTTTCCTTCAGAGTTTTCCAAAAATTCTCAATTATCATGTTTGGTTGAAATATTTGTATTATTTTTATGGGACCCCTCTCCATTCCTGAGGAGAGAGGGGTGTCATGCCATCGTAGAAACATTTCTCGTGCCTAAAAACCATCACATACCAAATTTGGCTCCATTTGCTTGATTAGTTCTCGAGGTATGCAGAAGTTTGTGTTTCATTTGTATGGCAGCCTCCCCTTAGAGAGGGGGAAGGAGTATCGAAACACCATAAAAACGTATATCGATCCCTAAAATCTCTATATGCCAAGTTTGATTCCATTTGCTTGATTAATTCTCGCGTTATTCAGATCCCCCCCCCCCTGCAGAGGTAATACCACCTTAGAAACGTTTCTTGCCTCCTAAAACTTCCACATGCCAAATTTGGTTCTGTTTGCTTGATTTGTTCTTGAGTTATGCAGAGATTTATGCTTCATTGGTATGACAGCCCCCCCTTAGAGAGGGGAAAGGAGTGTCTATTAACCATAGAAATGTTTCGTTTCCTAAAACCTCCACATGCCAAATTTGGTCCATTTACTTGATTAGTTTTCGAGTTATGCAGATATTTGTGTTTCATTTGTATGGCAGCACCACCCCTCTTAGAGAGGGGGGAGGGGTCTCGAACTATCATAAGAACCTTCCCCGACCACAAAAACCCCTACATACCAATTTTCATGTCGATCGGTTTTGTAGTTTCCAAGTCCATAAAAATCAGACAGACAGACAGAAATCCATTTTTATGTAGATTACAGATTCCCTGTAAACGAAACATTAAAGCCATTGTAAGCTGTTTAATGTACAAGCATAAGAAAAACAACAATGCATGCATGTGATGCAGAAATACACAAACGCTCTCCACGGCCTGACGGCATGATGTTTTAAACCATTTCATCGAAAGAACCTTGGATTTGAAGTTGCAAGCGAATTCTCACCACAATTTCACTCATAATAGGATACACTATTGAACTGCTCGATGGCAGGAGCAAAACTAGTTAATAGAAATTATGATGTTTTGAATTATAGAGGTGCAAAGCAGCAGTTTATTTCCAGTATCCCTTATCACAACATGGCTTGAGATAATGGATCAATAGACCGATTGTAGAGTGACAATCTAGCCATCTACCCCCAGTGTCCCCTAGAATAACATGCCAGGAGAGAACACATGAATAGGCCGTGAGAGAGCACCGAAGTGTAACAAATGAATGAACACCGAGCAGCGCTCGTCACGGCACGATGGCTGTTGGGAGAGCAGTTAGCAGCAGGTTCATCACCTTTGTGAAAGGCAGTTCTCGTCACGCAATCAGAGAGTGTTGAATAGACATTAGAAAGAACGTCATCATTGCGTACTCCCTGTCCAGAAAGATTTTACAAGAGACTTTGAAAGGCCAACTTGGAAAACTTAATATAAACTCAAAAAAGCCTCGTTGTCGCTGCCACTGCTGATGTGGTTTTAGAAGTTTATGTTGTTGCATCGCTATCGCTCCTGTTGCTGAGTAGGATATGATTACTCTGCTTCTTTTTTGGTTCTTCTTCCTTTTGGTTGATGGTGGTCATTAACTGCTTTAAGGTTGGATATGACTGACCGCTTCGTTGATTGATTGAAGTTCATTCGCCTTTAGCCTTGAAAAAGACCTATTAGGAAAACAATAAATTAAGGGTCCTGGGATTGAATCCACGGTCATTCGCTCAATAAGCGGACGCGTAACCGTTAACCCTTTCACTACGGCAGTGTGTTCCGTTGGAGTGCTACAGCTGAACGGAACACTGCGCCGAAAAGTATGCATATCGCGTCGGTTTGATCGATGTGCAGTACCACCCTGATGTCGCCTATAGACGACACTCGCAGCGAAAGGGTTAAGGCTACAAAGACCATCTGGCTCCGTTGCAGGGTAGTTATTTTTTAAACACACCTGCTGGCAGGAGAACTACACAGGGGTGGACTTGCAATACAATGTTTCGCTTCTTTTCTTACGATGCGATATTTCGCTTCTTTGCTTCCCTTCCTTGTTTCCTTTGTATCGAGCAAATCGGTTATGATTTCAGCATTAGGAAAAACAGTTGTCTACTGTTCTACTGAATGACCGCCGATGCATCAATTGCTACTCATTAATTGCACGGCAAGTATTCATTAGTTCGCTACAAATATTCCGAATTTCCAGCGCTTTGTATAATATTTCGCTATATTAATAAAAAAAATAATAAATATATCATATACACCGAAGTCTTCATAAGCTCATTGCTTCTCTTCGGAGCACTGGTAAACGATTAAAGGATACATACACGCCAGTACACACACGTGCACCGCAAATCCGAGATGTAATATACCTGGAACGACGCAATCCACTGCACCGGCTTCCGCGGAAGGGGTTTGATGTGGTTTTAATTAAAAATGAACACGTTCGTACATCAACGCGCGGATCAAAGCACATATCCTCGAGATAGTCTGTTTTTCGAACGAAGAGATCAATTGGAAGAGCTATCGATGTTGGGAAAGAGATGCTTCTCTCCAATTCAGTAAAATTTAACATACATTCAAGTTTACATTCATGCGGAAAAATATCCTTGCTCTTTGCGCCCATTCGTTTACAGTCCATTCGGGACCATCTGAAGCTTGAACCGGAAATAAACATTTCGTTTCCCGGTGTGACGGCAGACTTCGTTTAGATAATAACAAGCAATGTGAACGGGGAGTACTCTGGAAGACATACGCATCCCAAAACATGGCAGGCTTCTAGTGCGAATTTCAATTCCTAATTTTCTCCCAATGCTGCGAGGAGGAACATCTTCATTTCGACTCGCACTCTTGAACCGGGCCTTGAACGGGCTCGAAATTGTGATATACAGCGGCATATAGAGTCGAGAAATGAGATAAATATTTTATGGTGAAATTGTATGTGCTCTATCCTGGAAGGATTTATGCGCCGCTGCCGTTGGGAGACCGGGGACGGCTGACGGGGGAGAAACACTTTCGCAGCGGCAGCCTTTCTGAGAAATGTACGTATTTATATATGGAGGCTGTCATGAGAATGAGTAATTCGGTTGAGTTATGTATTTTGCAAACTAAGACATGGCGTTTCCACACTGTATCTCTGTCCCTCTTTTTATGGCGGCGGCCCAAAGCTGTGCCCGGCACTAATGCTTGGAACCCATTTCCGATGGATGTCTGTCTTGTTGATTGTCAATCACATTAGCGAACGAGTGTCAGCACTTTCTTCGTGGGAGTCGGTATACTCGGTTCGCCGGAATTTGGGAGAAATTTTCTTTCAGACAACGCTGTTGAATTGTACGATTTAAATTTTAGCATAATATGTGTGCAAAAAAGCCAACTCGATTGCCGCTGAAATCTATTGAAACAGATCGGTTCAATCAGGAGAAAATCAGCTCCTAGCAAAAAACGACTTCTCTTCAAACTCCGAGATTGATGAAGGTGCAAATATTGATTATCTCCAATTTATCAGCCGAAGCGGATCGTTGTTCTCGGACCGGTGAGAAGAGCTTTCGCAAATGCAACTATGGAGATTATCTTCGTTCATCTGTAAAAATTGAAATGGAATGCAAATTGCCGTTGTCATCCTAGTTCTCCGAGTTTATATTCGATGCATTCGGGACAGATGCTGAACTAATATAAGAAGCTCTCGCCTCTCGTCTGTGGACTAATTTTATTTGGACTGAATTTTCTAGCATCTCTGTGAAAAGTCGAAAATGGCAAAGAAGTTTTATCTTTTTTGGACTTTAATTAACTTGCCAAAAATTCGCTGCTGAAAATTCGGTTGATAATTAATGTCATCTTGAAGTTATGGAACACAATACAAAGAATTAACTTCGAGTGTGTCGATTAAGAGTGAGAAAATATTGGATTAAAACTTCCAACGTTTCTTAGAGACAGTTCAATATCGGATAAATCTTTTCCCCCTCCTAGACAGCACTCTCGCCAATCATTCTAATCTACCCAATGGGAAATATATTACTTAAACGCAAACGTTTCAGGCCACTTACCACATAACAGGAGCCCACAGACCGGATGTTTGCACTTTTTGCAGCCCCTATGGTAGGCGTCGAAAAACTTCTTAAACCACTTTAGACACATTACCATCAATTATTGTCTGCATCTAAGCGTTGGTGGAATTTGCTCGTTAGCATCTTTCGGAGATTGCTTGAAGAGGTGGTTCTACTTTAAGTTGATTCACCGGACTATCCTTAAGACGAACAATGTTGGACGCGATTTCGCTCATTTGTTTCAAATCGACGAGGATGAAGTACAATCTAACATGCGTCAAAAAAGGCTCCCCCCAACCCTTTTTGAAGACGGAGAAACGTTGTTTTTTTATTGCTTGCGGTTGCGTAAAAAGTCGTACAAATACCAACATTGGATCGGTTTGTTGTTTTGAATGAAGTATTTGAGTTCGCAGAATACAAACTATTGGAAATAGAATATTCGTGTATTTTTCTTCTGTCATTGAACCTTTGAATAGCTTTAGTCGGTTTGATGTATGCACTTCTTCCAACGTCTTATCGATTTTCGAACGAACACTTCTCGGCTTCAAGCTCCTTACTTTGTATCAGTTTACCCAAGTTTTGAATGACGCCAGCTTCTTTTTTTTTTCTTCTCCTTCTCCTTCTCCTTAATATGCATATCACGCTGGTTTGATCGATGTGCAGTATCACCCTAATGTCGCCTATAGACGACGCTCGTAGCGAAAGGGTTAAGGCTACATAGACCTACTCGCACCGTTGCAGGGTAGTTTATTTTCAAACACACCTGCTGGAAGGAGAACCACAGAGGGGTGAACTTGCAATGCAATGTTTCGCTTCATGTTTTACGATGCGATTATTCGCTTGTTTGCTTCCCTTCCTTGTTTCCTTTGTATCGAGCAAATCGGTTATGATTTCAGCATTAGGAAAAACAGTTGTCTACTGTTCTACTGAATGATCACCGATACATCAATTACTACTCATTAATTGCACGGCAAGTATTCATTAGTTCGCTACAAATATTCCGAATTTCCAGCGCTTTGTATAATATTTCTCCTTCTCCTTCTCCTTCTCCTTCTCCTTCTCCTTCTCCTTCTCCTTCTCCTTCTCCTTCTCCTTCTCCTTCTCCTTCTCCTTCTCCTTCTCCTTCTCCTTCTCCTTCTCCTTCTCCTTCTCCTTCTCCTTCTCCTTCTCCTTCTCCTTCTCCTTCTCCTTCTCCTTCTCCTTCTCCTTCTCCTTCTCCTTCTCCTTCTCCTTCTCCTTCTCCTTCTCCTTCTCCTTGTCCTTCTCCTTCTCCTTCTCCTTCTCCTTCTCCTTCTCCTTCTCCTTCTCCTTCTCCTTCTCCTTCTCCTTCTCCTTCTCCTTCTCCTTCTCCTTCTCCTTCTCCTTCTCCTTCTCCTTCTCCTTCTCCTTCTCCTTCTCCTTCTCCTTCTCCTTCTCCTTCTCCTTCTCCTTCTCCTTCTCCTTCTCCTTCTCCTTCTCCTTCTCCTTCTCCTTCTCCTTCTCCTTCTCCTTCTCCTTCTCCTTCTCCTTCTCCTTCTTCTTCTCCTTCTCCTTCTCCTTCTCCTTCTCCTTCTCCTTCTCCTTCTCCTTCTCCTTCTCCTTCTCCTTCTCCTTCTCCTTCTCCTTCTCCTTCTCCTTCTCCTTCTCCTTCTCCTTCTCCTTCTCCTTCTCCTTCTCCTTCTCCTTCTCCTTCTCCTTCTCCTTCTCCTTCTCCTTCTCCTTCTCCTTCTCCTTCTCCTTCTCCTTCTCCTTCTCCTTCTCCTTCTCCTTCTCCTTCTCCTTCTCCTTCTCCTTCTCCTTCTCCTTCTCCTTCTCCTTCTCCTTCTCCTTCTCCTTCTCCTTCTCCTTCTCCTTCTCCTTCTCCTTCTCCTTCTCCTTCTCCTTCTCCTTCTCCTTCTCCTTCTCCTTCTCCTTCTCCTTCTCCTTCTCCTTCTCCTTCTCCTTCTCCTTCTCCTTCTCCTTCTCCTTCTCCTTCTCCTTCTCCTTCTCCTTCTCCTTCTCCTTCTCCTTCTCCTTCTCCTTCTCCTTCTCCTTCTCCTTCTCCTTCTCCTTCTCCTTCTCCTTCTCCTTCTCCTTCTCCTTCTCCTTCTCCTTCTCCTTCTCCTTCTCCTTCTCCTTCTCCTTCTCCTTCTCCTTCTCCTTCTCCTTCTCCTTCTCCTTCTCCTTCTCCTTCTCCTTCTCCTTCTCCTTCTCCTTCTCCTTCTCCTTCTCCTTCTCCTTCTCCTTCTCCTTCTCCTTCTCCTTCTCCTTCTCCTTCTCCTTCTCCTTCTCCTTCTCCTTCTCCTTCTCCTTCTCCTTCTCCTTCTCCTTCTCCTTCTCCTTCTCCTTCTCCTTCTCCTTCTCCTTCTCCTTCTCCTTCTCCTTCTCCTTCTCCTTCTCCTTCTCCTTCTCCTTCTCCTTCTCCTTCTCCTTCTCCTTCTCCTTCTCCTTCTCCTTCTCCTTCTCCTTCTCCTTCTCCTTCTCCTTCTCCTTCTCCTTCTCCTTCTCCTTCTCCTTCTCCTTCTCCTTCTCCTTCTCCTTCTCCTTCTCCTTCTCCTTCTCCTTCTCCTTCTCCTTCTCCTTCTCCTTCTCCTTCTCCTTCTCCTTCTCCTTCTCCTTCTCCTTCTCCTTCTCCTTCTCCTTCTCCTTCTCCTTCTCCTTCTCCTTCTCCTTCTCCTTCTCCTTCTCCTTCTCCTTCTCCTTCTCCTTCTCCTTCTCCTTCTCCTTCTCCTTCTCCTTCTCCTTCTCCTTCTCCTTCTCCTTCTCCTTCTCCTTCTCCTTCTCCTTCTCCTTCTCCTTCTCCTTCTCCTTCTCCTTCTCCTTCTCCTTCTCCTTCTCCTTCTCCTTCTCCTTCTCCTTCTCCTTCTCCTTCTCCTTCTCCTTCTCCTTCTCCTTCTCCTTCTCCTTCTCCTTCTCCTTCTCCTTCTCCTTCTCCTTCTCCTTCTCCTTCTCCTTCTCCTTCTCCTTCTCCTTCTCCTTCTCCTTCTCCTTCTCCTTCTCCTTCTCCTTCTCCTTCTCCTTCTCCTTCTCCTTCTCCTTCTCCTTCTCCTTCTCCTTCTCCTTCTCCTTCTCCTTCTCCTTCTCCTTCTCCTTCTCCTTCTCCTTCTCCTTCTCCTTCTCCTTCTCCTTCTCCTTCTCCTTCTCCTTCTCCTTCTCCTTCTCCTTCTCCTTCTCCTTCTCCTTCTCCTTCTCCTTCTCCTTCTCCTTCTCCTTCTCCTTCTCCTTCTCCTTCTCCTTCTCCTTCTCCTTCTCCTTCTCCTTCTCCTTCTCCTTCTCCTTCTCCTTCTCCTTCTCCTTCTCCTTCTCCTTCTCCTTCTCCTTCTCCTTCTCCTTCTCCTTCTCCTTCTCCTTCTCCTTCTCCTTCTCCTTCTCCTTCTCCTTCTCCTTCTCCTTCTCCTTCTCCTTCTCCTTCTCCTTCTCCTTCTCCTTCTCCTTCTCCTTCTCCTTCTCCTTCTCCTTCTCCTTCCATGTATATCGTTTGTTCCGATCGGATTTTTCGTCATAGCTGTGATGGAGTTTAATTTTGAATCATTACTGTGGTAATCTGTAAATTCTAGAATATCACAGTGATTAAACTTGCGAAATGCGTCATTGAGAGCCAAATTTCCTACCGCACCCACGACTCAACCAGCATTAGTTAACGCAAATAAACACGCGTCGCGTTGAAATTACCTCAGTATCGGAATTTAAATGATTTAACCGTTGATGGATTTCCGCTGTCTGCTCGTTTTAACCGGCTGTACCAAATGTGGGGGTGGATGTTACCGGATTTAGTTTACATTCGCAATTTTTCTTCCGCGATGGCACGATAATTCCACGGATGGATGGGTAAAAAAGGACGAAAAAAAGCTCGTAATGGATTAGCTTTCATTCGATATGAATACTTCATATCAATCTCGATTGGTGTTACTGAAAGTGAAGCCCGCTGCCTTTTCATGCAGGATACGATAGGGTAGGGTTTTTTTTCGGTCTAGTCCCCTGATGATATCCAGGGTGGGGATTGGTTCGCCCGAAAATGAATAGTTAATTTGGAACGCAATATTTGTCCGGCGGATGGAAGTGGCTGGAATCGATATTGGTTGGTGGATATATTGGAGTTGTGAAGTTGTGAAATTGTGAGGGAAATGGAAACGTAACAAAAAAGCTAACACATATTTATTCTACTCAAACATGAAGCAACTTATTGCCGCTATACATTTTTTATACGGTTTTTTTTATACATTTTTATGCCACTCTAACTCGTTCATTTAAGCCACTACAAAAATTGTGATTTATTACATATTCTTAATAAGATTGGTGTAGTGTGAACAAAGGCGTTTCAACATACATACCCACAGTTGTGGGATACAGCAATAAGTTAAAGAGATTATGAAGCTGGAATCGATCTAGGAGGAACGACACCTTTAGGAACCACAATTCCGCGTTTTCCGCTTTTCGATTCCCTTACTATCGACGAACGTTTCCCGAACACTTTCAAGCGTTTGGTTTTTAGTGTACATAAAAACACAAGAAAATTGTAAAAAAATGCAAAATTTATCATTTGGTTTTCTAAATCAGTTATTGCCATTCAGTTTTTATAGATTTTTTCATGTAAATGTTGGCCACGAACACGTTTCAGGTGATCCATTCGTGAAGTTCAATTTTTAGTTACTTTTCCGAGCATATCGGCTGGTATACGAAATAAGTTTCTGCAATCAACTGCCTTCCGACACACTGATCATAAATCTGTATCTCAACCCCGATCTGCAATATGGGATGTTCAATCTGAGTATTGAAACTAAGAGTATGTATCTGTAATCTATGAGTGAATAAAAAAAATTTAACTGTATTTGAAATTGAAGCAGGTATCTGTATATTGAATCAGGAATTTAATTGAACTGATTTCGGCGTCGATCAAATGAAAAAAAAACACAAAAGATAATTCAATGAAACAATTTTTTTTAATTTAAAAAAAAATCGTATAAAATAGAGTTCTTGTAGAGAATTTCAAAAATAAGTTAAAAGATGGTGAAACTATTATTGACGAACTTTGTGAAACATCGAATTTTAATGCATTTTCGAAACATCGAATTTTTGTATGGTTACAATCATTTTTAGCCACAAATTATGAATCCTAATGTGATTTGAAATAAAAAAGCTTATTATCAATCTCCTTCCAAAATTTCGAGATATTAAATTCTAATTCTAATTTATTGCCTTTTTTATAGAAAGTAGGCCCTTTTAATATGTTTGTCGTGTTATACCGTCAAGTTAATGAAATTTTATGAATTTGCTTATAATTTCCTTATAATTTCCAACAATTTTTGAAATACATAATTATTGTAAGAATATACATTTGGGAGTTACGTTGAAAGACATATGAAGACATGTGGCTTAATACAACACCTAGCGATATTAAAATTTCTTTTTATCTATATACGGTCAGTACTCGAAAAAATGCGCCATTTTTATCCGTTTGTTACTTTTTTGCCCGTGGGTAAAAATTGATGAAACTCTGGGTATAACTAGTTTGGAGTGTATTTTTAACATGTGCAAAACTTCATAACAAACGATTCAGTGGTTATCGAGATGTCATCGAAACAAGAAGAAAATCGTCAAAGAATTTTGCGCGCCGTCATGGAAAACTGCGGCCATGAGATGGATCAGAAGACAACTGGGAAGCACCCATACAACTGTGTCTCGGGAGGGAAAATCGTTCAAGGAGTCCCAGACGAGTAATTATTCCCAAACATAATCCATATGTATTAGTTCATTCCCTGAAGGTTTCAAGATCCGCTATATAAATGAAGCATAAATTTCTGCATAACTCGCGAACTAATCAAGCACACGGAACCGAATTTGGCATGTGGAGGTTTTAGGGGGCAAGAAACATTTCTATGGTAAATCGGCACATCTCTAAAGGTGCGTCCACATTATGCCGAATGAGGCCGATCGGCCAGTACCAGGCGGCATATTCGGTTCGTTATGTAATGTGGACGCCCCATCGGGTGCACGAAGCCGAAGTCCCATCGCATCACGAACACACGAAGCACTATGTTGTCAACGCTAATATACTTCGTTTTGTTTTGGTTCGACTTTCTCGAACCGGACCCACTTGTTTCGGTTTGGGTTCAGTTTGATTCGAGTCGGTTTTCGGCACGTCGGCAAGCCCGGGCGGTACGTCCACATTTAGTCGGCATTACCGGGCGGCCAAGGCCGATTGGCGTAATGTGGACGCGTCTTAAGGAGAGGCTGGCATACAAATGAAACACAAATTTCTGCATACCTCGAGATCTAATCAAGCAGATCGAGCCAAATTTAGCATGTGGAGGTTTTATGGGACACGAAACGTTTCTATGGTGAATCGAAACTCCTCCTCCCTCTTTCAAGGGGGGGGGGGGGTGTAGTGGTTTCTGCCATACAAATGAAACACAAATTTGGCCTATGGAGGTTTTAGGGAACAGTTAATGTTTCTATGGTTGTTCTACATACTTCCCCCCTCTCTAAGGGGAAGGGAGCGGTCATGCAAATGGAACATAAACTTCTGCATAACCCGAGAACTCATCAAACAAATGGAGCCAAATTTGGGATTTGAGGGTTTTTGGGTACGAGGAATGTATGACACCCCTTCATTCTCTGGAATGGAGAAGAGTCCCATAAAAATATTACACAGGGCCGGAAATAAAATAATTAAATAATCAGAATTGGAGTGAAATGAGCGCATTTGAAAGCAATTTAAAAGGATCAAATCAAACCAATGCCAACAGGAGGGAACCACATGTTTGTTCCTTTCCTTCAATTTTCGGTTATATAGCTTCCTCGAGATAGCGTGCTACATTTTATGACCCAAAATTCACAAGACCGAAGCGAGAATTGGACGAATAAAATAGGATGCTAAATGCATGTGTTTAAGCGATAATTTGGGATAATTTTGTGACGCACAAAATATGATCAGTGGAATAAACCATAGTGCTGCGCAAGCGCACATAGTAGAGGTATCGCGCTATGCGAAACAAAAGGAATAGGGCACAAAAAGCAAATATTTTTTTGGGAGACCCTACGTGGGTGGCGTAGTGGTAGGATAAGAATAGAGAAAAAACACGGATGGGAAAATCATACGCTGACAAATAGGCAGGCAGATAACCGATGCGGTTTCGTAAGGGAGATCTTTTCTATCCCTTGAATTCGTGTATATATAGTCCTGGTTCAGTTCAATTTAGATGGCAGGAAAGTAAAGTTCAATTTTTGTAAGTAACTTTGAAAGTCTAAAGTCATTCAGAGATTATAATACAGTTCATACTCAAATTACAAAGACCTTTTTGTTGAGTTGCCGATATCATCTACAGGAGAAGGAGCTCAAAGTAATCGATAGATATACAACAAAATCCCAAAACCGAAAAGTGGATCACCTACTTCGCTCAGACGGACCATTCTGGAGCCGTTGGATTCCGAAGAGTAAGTGACAATCCCAGCCAGGATTTTGTTGAAACTAGGCCTTGTCCCGTAAGAGAGCCCAAAGCCTAATTTTGCAGTGGCTACAATTGGAAAAAATCACCAAATTTTTCAAAAATCAAATTCCAGATAAAATTAATTTCTCTGGTTAACATTGGTAACTCTAGAGAGGAGGAGCCAGGCCAGAACTTTCAAATCCCAATGACTAGGGAAAACTAGGATTCCCTAGTCAACATTGGTGGACAGGAGGAGCCAAACCAAATTTTCGTTAAACCAACGACTAGGGAAATTTTGGATTGTCTCCGTCCAGAAAGTTTTCTGAGCAGAGTTCCAGAAGCGAGATGAGGGCAGGCTGGCTACCCGATGATGTGGTGAGATCGAATATAATCAAGACGCTTGATGTATACTGATCGAAGGATTTATTACGACTGACTTGTTCTTAACATTTTGTGCCCTATGCATATGATTGGTCCCATAGTCATCTGAATAGCCTTTAATGCAATTGATTCTTTGGTCGGGTTCCTTCTCGAATGTTCGCTATAAACAATACGCTTTGTATAGCGGATTCATTTCCATCTGTTCCTATCCTTTGACATAGGCATGTCATTGTTGTGATTGTTTATATGTTGTTTTGTTGTGCTAAAAGGTGCATGATGAGTGTTATGTATTTTACAATTGTGTGTAATAATAAACATTATTTTTGCAGGTAGTTACCAGTTGAGAAAACTAAGAGGTAAGTACCCACAGGTATTTATGTATATGATATTCTAAATGCTCTTTTTTTCAGGTGCTGCTTTAGGCGCTTTGTTGTGAAATCAAATGTGTTTATAATGATTCTTTAATGTTTTAATGTTTTTTGTTGTTTTTTTTTTAATGTTTTTTGAAGTGTTTTGCATAAATAAATTGTGTTTTTTTTCATGATCTTGTCCAGGCCGTGACACCCTGGTTAACAAAGGACATCGAAGCATTTTCGAAGGAAGCTCAACAAACGTAGGATTCAATGAGAAATGATTCCATTGAATTGGCTTTTGTAGTTTTGCATTTTTTTTTCATCGCCATCTGAAATAAGTTCAATTCTTAATGCATACGTTAGAAGGGTCGTTAAAAATGCGATTAAAATGTTTGATAAGTCCAAGGATGTTATGTGTTCTAATAATAATTGTATTATAATCGTCAAATCACTTTGCTCCAGTTTTTCTTTTTATTTCAAATGCTGTTCAGTAATACAGTGACGTCTCGATTATATCACTGGGCGTTTTTATCACGTCTTGTTTTTATAAATCTCGAATTTATCATCGAAAATGTTTCGCTTTTATTACGTTTTTGAAAAATTAGAAACTATATGAAAAGTTCAATCTGCCGTTAAATTATTGAACAAAAAATGAAATTTAGGCAGAAAAATCATTTTGAGCATTCATGCCACCTATCGTGATTAGCCGTATTCATGGAAAAATTCCTTTCTGATGGATTTGTAGCGTATACCACATATTTCTTTGAAGGCTTGAAAGTATACTATTTTCATAAGCTCAGAATCAAAAACTATGGATAATTCTGAGTAACTTTCTCTTCGATTGTGTGAAATGAGATGCACGACCTATGCCGATTCCCAGTTTGAGCCATGGAAGAGACAGTCTTATTTTTTTTTGTAATAGATTTTTTCTTGTGTAGTGATAATTAGGCGATATAAGCTAATGAAAAAAAAATACAAATTAAAAATCGCTCAATAATTCAGTATACACCGCACGACAATCACAAGGATTGATTTGTGAAACTGTATGTTTTGACTATAAGCACTATAAGAAGTTTTAAACGTGCCGCTAAAGGTAGAATTGTTTTAATGTATAAATTAATTGAAGGTAGATATTCTATACTTACTTTAATGGAAAATACAGCAAGCTAGAAACGGCTGTATACTCATTTGGAGGAAAAAAGGCGTTGCAAGGATCAAAGCTGACAAAAACCAGATAATTTTCATATTACAGGGTTTTCCAACTTTAAATTCCGAAAGTAAATTGAAATAAAACACACTTAGAATTCGAATTTCGATGAAACTTTTATATCAAATTAAAGTTTGGTTTATGCCATTATGTGTGAAATACAACATCATTCAAAATGTCCACCTAGGGCTTCCTCGCACACCAGGTAATTTTCGATGACTTTTCGGCACATATGGGGCGGTATCTCGGTTATAACTTCACGAATGTTGTCTTTCAAATGTTAAAGAGTTTGCGGAGAGTTGGCATAGACACGGTCTTTCGCATAACCCCACAAAAAAAAGTCTAGCGGGTTCAAATCGCATGATCTGGACGGCCAATTGGCATCACCAAAACGCGAAATTATGCGTCCCTCAAATTTCGTTCGCAATATGGCCATGTTTGGTCGTGTTGTGTGGCACGTGGCGCCGTCCTGCTGAAACCACATATCATCCGTATCCATATCCATATCAATATGTGGCAAAAACAAAATCGGTTAACATGCGGCCATAGCGCTCTCCATTCACAGTTACCGTCTCGTCGTCCTCATTTTCAAAGAAATACGGCCCGATGACTCCACCAGACCATAATGCGCACCAAACAGTGACTTTTGGCGGATGCAATGGCCTCTCAACAATCACGTGTGGATTTTCTGAGCTCCATATACGGAAATTTTGGGTGTTCACATAGCCACCGAGCTCGAAATGTGCCTCATCGCTGTAGAAAATTTTATGCGAAAATTCAGCATTTTGCTGCTGTTGTTCGTTCACCCAATCGACATATGCCCGACGCATTCCATGGTCACCACGCTCTAATTTTTGTACCAGTTGGACTTTATATGGATGTAGGTGCAAGTCCAAGTGCAAAATTCGCCACAATGATGTGTTTGACAAGCCCAATTGCTGAGCACGCCGTGGAATCGAAACATTCGGGTCATCCTCCACACTGGCAGCAACAGCAATATTTTCGGCCGAACGCACATTACGATGATGCACAGGTTTCACAATATCCGCTACGGATCCAGTTTGTTCGAATTTATGCACTACATTAGCGATTGTGTGCTCTGTAGGCCGTCCATGACGACCAAAATCCGTCCGTAATGCTAGAAAAACATTTGCCGGTTTTTCATCATTTATATAGTATAATTTAACAAAATTAACATGTTGTGCGATGCTAAAACGATCCATATTGTAAAATGGCAGACATTCAACTAACGATATGACGCTTTGGTTGACAGCTATGTCAAACGGTTGTCAGCGCAGGGCTGTATACTTTCGGAAGCCCGAAATGGAAAACCCTGTACAATTTTTCTGGTACTCATAAACGTCCATTGATGATAATTGGAAAACCCTCGATGATTCAAAGCGGAAACTGTTTCTTGAATGCTTCTAAAATCAGTTTTTTCTGGAAGTTCCCCAAAACAGACTACAACCTAGGGGCGTTCCGATAATAGATAATTGCATTGCGAACCATTGCTTGTGGGGATGAAATTTCCTCTGGCGATGGACTGATAAAAGATTGTTCAACGGCAACAGAATGATGAATCAGGTACATATTCAAAACATAAAGGAATATACCGAGAAAAATTAGAAATGTCAATCATGCTAAATTCAGAAATATTGGACAAGGAACTGAAAAAGTAACATTCAACGATCTAGCAATTTGAAATTTGGCGGCACGTCAACCACAATCACAAAATCTTGGAAGCAATTTTATGTGGTCCAAAACAAATATGTATTTGGCTAATGAAGTATTTTTCGTTTTTTGAATATAAAAGAGGAATTTGATTTTTGATTCATTCCCTTAAAGTCAGAAAGTACCTTTCTCACATGAAAAAAATAAATTTATCCAAATTCTCTAAGGAAGTGATAGACGATCAAATTTGATGAAAAAAATCCCTTTACGTATATCTTCGAATTCCAACAATGACAGAGTTATTGAACTTTTTTTTGTTTCGGACTTTGTTGCCTCACACTGGCTCTACATTACAAAGTACGCTACGGAATACGATTATGTTGCTTTTATTTGAAAGATGAGGAAATTTAGTACAGGATATAGTAGTGGAACATCTAAATTACAATAATGATTAATAATAGGATTTTAATAGTATTTTGGAAGTGAAAAACTTGAAAGTTAATAATTTTTAATGTGTTATTATTAATTTCATCATAAAAATGTATATTAAACTAGATTGTTTCTATCAACTAAATTGAAGCTCTCTAACCGTCCTACAATTTGTTCTTTGACACCCAACTTCTATTTTTCTTAATTTGGCTGCAATATTGATATAAACAATTCTTGGTGAAAATTCAAGCAAAATCTTCAAAAATCACGATTTTTACCCCACTGTACATGTAATAAGTACTTAAATTACATCTTAATGTTCAAAGGTTAGATTTCTTCTTGAAATAAGTCATATTTGAAATATAGAAAAAAAAAAATTTTTTTCCAAACTGTATGTAATAGAGTCCAAAATTGTATATAATCGAATCACATATAATCGAGTGCGACCTGTAGTGGTACCGGACCTCGAAAAAGGAAGAATATTTCACACACTATTTTCCGACAGCCAAATTATCGGTATATTGAATGATCCATCAGAAAAGGATGAAGATACCGATGTTGGAAAAAATGAAGATGAAGAAAAAAGAAGAATAGTTACAGTAATCAACCGGAAATAGCAGCTCTGGCAAACAGAATGCAATTCGTAGAAAACTTCAATTCGAAATTTGAATAATACAATAGAATGGGAAGAACAATGTCTTTCACACAATGTCTTCGAGAAAACAAATGAAATTGCTATGAGAAATGCGCTGCAACTATAATTTCGGTATGTTATGTTATATTGTGTTGTTTTACGTGTCCATGTGATAAATATTGTAATAAATGTTTTACTATAAACTAGCTCACCCAGCAAACGTTGTTCTGCCATATAATTTATTTCTAGAGAATATTTTAGTTGGTAATAATAACGAATATATTTCAAGAGAGTTTGTATGTCATCGTTCAGATCTGTAAAATTGATCTAAATGATGATTTTCACAGCGAAACATACATATGCGTACCTCTTATTTTCGATTTTTCCCTTTTTATTTTAAATATCCTTCTTGTATATAAAGATATGCATCAGTGTTGAAAATATTCACGACATTCAAATTCGGCGAATTTCTGCCTTCCTTGTATTGATAACCTACTGCTCAAGCGAGAGTCGATAAATATGAAACAACACTATCAATGAACCCCAGTGGAATGAACTTCAACATCAGCTTGCCATGAAGTTTATTTTTCATTCGCATTTTCCTTTTCGTCATGGTATTCGTAAGGTCGAAAATGAAGATCAAGCGATGAAGATCAACTTAACGTTTGTGATAATCACCTGAAATTATTGACAGTAATGAAAGTGCCTGAATGCAGGGTTTTTGAAATTCGTTCATGCTGTTCTCGATCAATATACCAGGCGTCTCGACTCTTGTGTTATACTCATTATGGCAGATATGGTGTTGAGTTTCAACAGAAGAGAATTCATCCGATACTGGAAAAAATCTAATTCCTTCATTCGTGAATAAATTTTGATAATTTGTGGCACTGATATGTATAGTCAATTTTTTAGATTTTTTCCAATCATCTCAAATATTTTCCAAAGTACTCTATCATTCTAATTTGGGTGAAGACTAGGGATCGTTAACCGGTTTTACCGTTATCGGTTTTACCGGTAATACCGGGTCATTTTCCATTACCGAATCACCGGTAATTTTACAATCAATAACTGGTAATTTCGGTAATTTTTATTTTTACACCATAAACAATATTTGCCTCTGTGCCGCTTTGAAATATTGCTCGAAAATCAAATAAGATCAAAAAAACATAACTGGTAGTGTAGCGCCGATTTTACGACCTTAGAACCTCACTTCAAAAATCGCTGCTAGATCTGAAAACGAAACA
The DNA here is from genome assembly GCF_029784135.1 of Toxorhynchites rutilus septentrionalis. Lineage (NCBI taxonomy): Eukaryota > Metazoa > Arthropoda > Insecta > Diptera > Culicidae > Toxorhynchites > Toxorhynchites rutilus. The sequence goes on from NC_073745.1 coordinate 36,825,275, forward strand.
CAAGATAAGCTTCAGCGATGAAGAACTGACAGCGATAAAGGAATTGTCGATGGTTTATTTTAAAGTATGTTTTTTACCGGTTTTTTTGGTAATGAAATTTTCATTACTGAATAACCGGTTATTGAAATTTTGAATAAAGTAAACTTTGTCAGATTGAAGAGACATATGAAAAGGAAGCACAATGGAGCTGTGAGTTCAAACATTCACAAAATCCTGTCAGGTTCAACATAATCAATTTTTTTTTTATTAATTCGTTTATTTTTACAGGCTCAGTTACTTAAGTTTAAAGGAGCCGAATTCTTAAATATAATTTTAAAACTATATATATAAACAATTTTCTTACATCTATGGTGAGTAAGGTGGAAAACCGATTACTCGCGGTGTACTCGAGTTTAGGAGGGTGACATATTTTTAGGAGAAGGATGGGATATAAGGAAATTGTAACAATGTTGATGAACACCCATTTCATAAATCTATTCGTATATCTATAGTGTATTTACATTTCAACTTATTCTACTATTTATAGCAAGGGGACGAATTACCCGCAAAGGAAGGAAAGGAGGGTATAAGGATGTAGGGACAATCACACACAAAGATCTATAGCTTTAAGGAAAACATATATATATATATAGGACATTGCACATTGCACATTGCACCGGCACATTCGGCTGCCTTCCTCGGGCCCGAAGGGAGTTTTTTAAATTCGATCTAGCGACCAGATACACCTCGCACGACCAAACAATGTGCTCGATGTCGTGATAACCTTGGCCAAAAACGCAGAGATTGCTGCTGGCAAGATTGAAACGGAAGAGTAGTGCATCTAACGAAGAGTGATTGGACATGAGTCGGGAGAAGGTGCGAATAAAGTCCCGACTCAAGTCCAGACTTTTGAACCACGGTTTGAGGCTAACCTTAGGGATAATCGAGTGAAACCACCGACCCAATTCATCTTCATTCCATTTGCGTTGCCAGTTAGCGATGGTATTTTTGCGGACTAAAGAATAAAATTCATTGAAGGCGATTTGACGCTGATAAATATCGCCTTCAATTGCACCTACCTTTGCTAATGAGTCAGCCCTCTCATTACCCGGAATTGAGCAATGAGAAGGGACCCACACAAAGGTAATGACATAACAGCGTCTGGATAAAGCACTCAAAATTTTTCGTATTCTCTCAAGGAAGTACGGCGAGTGCTTTTCCGGCCTCACTGAACGGATAGCTTCGACAGAGCTAAGACTATCCGTTACAATGTAATAGTGTTCAACAGGTCGTGAGGCGACGCTGTCCAGCGCCCAGTATGTCGCTGCCAATTCAGCAATATACACTGAGCAAGGATTCTGAAGACTGTGTGAGGTGCTAAAAAATTCGTTGAACACTCCAAATCCTGTGGACTCGTTTATAGTGGACCCATCAGTAAAGTACATATTATCACAATTGATACCCCCATACTTTTCATCGAAGATCGTTGGTAATCTGAATATCCATGGATATCTTGCTTCATGGACAGATTAAAATGCACAGAGGAATTGATGTAGTCAGGGAAACAAACACAGTTGGGAATATACGAAGAAGGATCAACCTGCATGGAGATGAATTCATGATATGAACTCATGAATCCGGAGTGAGAATTTAGCTCGATCAGCTGCTCAAAATTTCCTTACACCGGATGAAGAACCGAAGAGATAATAAATTGAAGCAATCTTTAGTGGGAGTAGGCCTGCCAAAACCTCGAGACTTATGGTATGCGTTGAGGGCATACATCCCAACGCGATACGGAGACAAAGATACTGAATTCGCTCGAGTTTAATGAGGTGTGTTTTGGCAGCTGATTGAAAACAGAAACTGCCATACTCCATCACTGAGAGAATAGTTGTTCGATACAACATTATAAGATCTTCGGGATGGGCTCCCCATCAGGTGCCAGTAATTGTACGGAGAAAGTTTATTCTTTGTTGACATTTTTTACTCAGATACCTAATATGGGCCCCCTCAAGTACATTTGGAGTCGAACCAGACCCCAAGATACTTGAATGACATAGCATGAGTGATCGGTTTACCCAAAAGTTGAAGCTTTGGTTTTGCTGGTCTATGCTTCCTAGAAAAAACCACCATCTCTGTTTTCTCCGTGGAGAATTCGATCCCTAGCCCAATGGCCCAGGTTGAAAATTGTTCAAAGTATCTTGTAAGGGTCCTTGCAGGTCGGATTCGTTTGATCTTACGACAGACACCACTCCATCATCTGCAAGTTGTCTAAGGCTGCAATTTTGTGTAAGGCAATTGTTGATGTCGCTTACATAGAAGTTGTACAAAAGGGGGCTTAAACATGAGCCCTGGGGGAGTCCCATGTAAGAGAACCGACTTACTGCCGAATCTCCGTGAGAAAAGTTCAAATGTTTCTCACAAAGCAAGTTATATAACATATTATTCAATAGAGGCGGCAGATCCCGAGAGTGTAATTTGTCTGACAAAACCTCTATTGAAACAGAATCAAAGGCCCCCTTTATGTCCAAGAATATTGAAGCCATTTGAATTTCTGAAGAAAGCAACGCAAGACAATCATTCGTCCCCTTGCCCCTGCGGACCCCATATTGTGTATCTGAGAGTAGGTCATTCGTTTCAACCCATCGATCAAGGCGTAACAAGATCATTTTCTCCAACAATTTCCGTATACAAGACAGCATTGCTATTGGGCGGTACGAATTGAAGTCGGACGCGGGTTTTCCGGGTTTCTGAATAGCTATAACTCGTACTTGTCTCCAATCATCTGGAACAATATTATGCTCCAGAAACCGATTGAATAAGTTCAACAAGCGATGTTTCGCCACATCAGGGAGGTTTTCCAGCAAGTTGAACTTGATTATATCCGATCCCGGAGTAGAATTGTTACATGAAAGCAGAGCAAGAGAGAATTCTACCATCGAAAACTCGGAATCAAGATCGCACCTACCTTGTGGTATATCTCGAACAATTTTTTGCACAGGAGCGGAATCAGGACAAACCTTCCGTGCAAAATTAAAAATCCATCGATGTGAATATTCTTCGCTTTCATTCGTTGAAGAGCGATTTCTCATGTTTCCAGCCACTTTCCATAATTTTTTCATTGACGTTTCTCGAGACAAACCTCCCACGAAATTTCGCCAATAAGCACGTTTTTTCCCTTTGATTAAGTTTTTAAATTGATCTTCAAGGGCTAAATACGTTTGAAAATGTTCAGGGGTTCCACGTTTCCGAAAAGCTTTAAATGCATTCGATTTTTCTACATAAAGCTTGCAACATTGGCTATCCCACCATAGATTGGGAAAATGGTGGAACCTGGGATGGTTTTCGTTTGAGCGCGAACCACGCTGTCATAGATCAAACGAGAAAGGAAGTTATACTCCTCCAATGGAGGTAAACCATCTCTGGAATTTATGGCTAGAGCAATCGTGTCCGCATATTTTTTCCAGTCAATGTGTCTTGTGAGGTCATATGCCATATTTATAGATTCAGAAGAATTCGACCCAATGGTGATGGAAATTTTGATTGGCAAGTGATCACTACCGTTGGGGTTCTGGATTACATTCCACTTGCAATCTAACGATAGTGAATTCGAGCAAAGCGAGAAGTCAAGAGCACTTAGGTTAGCAGGAGGTTTAGGTACACGTGTTGTTTCCCCAGTGTTCAAAACGGTCATATTGAAGCTGTTACAAAGGTCATATATCAACGATGAACGATTGTCGTCGTACTGTTCCCCCCAGGCAGTTCCGTGAGAGTTGAAGTCTCTCAAGATCAATCGTGGCTCAGGAAGGAGTGAGCACATGTCATCAAGTTGTTTGCGGCTAACCGCAGCTCTCGGAGGCCAATACAAGCTGACTATACAGAGGTCTTTGCCTCTGATGTTTGCATGACAAGCAACAGCTTCGATCCCTCCAATAGGTGGAAGGTCAATTCTAAAAAATGAGTGGCACTTATTGATCCCAAAAAGCACCCCTCCGTATCTATCATCACGGTTCAAGCGTATAATATAAAAATCGTGGAAAGAGATATCATCTCGCGAAGAAAGCCAAGTTTCCGACAGAGCAAAAACATCACAATTGAAGTTATGAATTAAAATTTTGAATGTATCCAATTTAGGGATAAGACTACGACAATTCCACTGTAAAACAGTGATATCTCCGACCTCTCTATTTGAATTAGACATCAAGAGAGATAATCATTGCAAGGAGGGGCCATGTTTGCATCAATTGCTGTAAAATTGTCTTTAATACTGGAAGCATTGAGATGACAATGGTTCTGATGGAGTCGGAAACATTAAAACACTTGAAGATTTGATCCAAAAGGTCAGACAACTTTATAAATCCCGATTGGGAAGTTGAACTGGACAGATAATCAATTTTAAACTCGTATGATATTCCACACTTTAACATGATTTCATATAGTAAATTCTGAGAACAAATAGTGGCATTTATCAATAACAACAATAACACCTTCGAATCGCTGCATGCCATTCATAGCATGTCACCGAAGCACCCGGTACTAATGCTAAATTCACCCAACTCCCATTAGCACTCTGGCAGCGGATACTGAGTTTTCCACATATTTTCCTCACAATCCAGACCTCACCTCCTCCAGACACAGCACGAGCAAACGTCGCTTTCGCTGGCAGCTATATGAGCTTGGGTCCTATTTACGCTGGCGCAACCCTCCGTCACTATTATTTGCAGTTCTTACGCTACAAGAAGCTTTCGCGCACAATACATTTCGCGCTTGGATGGCCAAGATTGTGTGCTCCCTCCCATACCGCCGTTTCCTGCGGATCTTCCCCATTACCACGCCGCCACGTGTGAGCGTGCCATATCTTTCACCCGGTACTCTGTTCGCTTTTGGAATATTCATTCCGCAGGTCATGGCTTAATAATTTTAAAAGGTATCTTATTCTCTCGGTGGAGAGTTACGTGAGGGTGCGGTAGGGGGGCAGACGGTGCGAGACGATTTAATAGCGAAACTTGGCTATAAGCGCTTTTGGCACAGTGCGTAATATTTCTGCCGAATTTATTATTCGCGATAGTGCAAAGCTAAAGCGAAGCGCTCACTCGTGCTTCCGAGAGGATCACAGATTATTATCTCCCTTGAGGAATGATGAATTTAAATAATTCGGCGTGTGACAGACGATAGAGCAGCATCCCGTTATAGAGCAACACATGCGAAAGTTCATATTAAATTCTGGGTTCTTTTTTTAAAACATTATTCGGAAATTCGATGATCAGTTATTGTCATTGAGCGTGCAAAAGATAGACTTAACAATAATAATGGAAAACACTCGAGCAACACGGGAAATTACTCTATTTCCCGGAGAATTAAAGTTTTCCCAACACCCACAGTGCCCAACTGTTCCCCCTTGTTCATATTGTTGTCTAAAGTAGTTATAGAATGCATGCAACATTAATTTTCTGAACACAGAAAAACTTTCCCTTCTACTGAGCGCGCAGCTTTTCAACGAATAATGCAGGTTACTTTTAGTCTAGTCAGGCAGGAGTCAAGTGTTAATCATGCTGTCAGAATCACTAATTCGGTTCAGCTGAGAAGCTTGTTGAAATCATTGTTTTCCCTCGACTTTCCACCTTTCCATTCTCCTGGACTCTAGATTGGACGGTTGAATCACGGGGTTCGTGATTTGATCCATGGGACTGAAGTGCACGGAAGTGTGAAATTGAAATAGCTCATACCCTAATCTTCTCTGCAGTAGACTCGCACAATTCCGGTTTCGTATGTTGTAATCCAAAGCTGTGACCGCTGGAGGGGGCCTTTGGATTGGATTTTCTCACCCTGTTCTTTTCACTTTTTGTGCCCCCGAATAGACGAGGTTGAACGTTTTGTTATGTTGCTCTTGGCACGGAATAAATGCTTGTTCGGGGTGATTGTTGATGTTCTTTGTGTCAGTCATCGTGGGAAAGATTTGAAATTTCTGTGAAGGATTTTCGCGAGGTTAAATTTGTTAGAAGGATGTTTTACACAGTGTAAATTTCGAAAAATCGCTGTCTCATTGTAGCATAGAGTCACGTTAGCATATCAGCCAAGTCAGCCCAGAAACGGACACCGCACGCGGCTACAGACTGCCAGATAAGCGCATCTTCACCAATGTGCACGATCAGCAGTTTTAGTCAATAAATAAGACCGATCGTGCTAGACCGAGTTAGTTAGTAAGAAGTACAGAGCGTAACCGGTAGTTGTAAAGTGAATAATTGTGAATAAAAGTGATTTAAAATAAACATTTCCCGTTTTTAAAAAGGCGATCACGGCCCGGGTAATGTGATTGGCGCAGCCTGCAGTGCTTGGAAAATCAGTTTCACGATCAACAGTGCAGAAACTCTTGCATATCAGCTTGCAGTTAAAGTGAACCCGCGAAAGCATTCGTTAGCATCGAGTGTGCCGACGAAGTCGAGGCTCCGCCGCGCGAAATTGAATTCCAAGCGAACCTGCCAGAACGACTGAGGTAAGTGAACATTAGTATAATTGTTTCACACGCGTTCTTAGAGAGACGTGAGGAAAATAATTTTATTGATTTCATTTACTACTCGGAAAGTGAACAGTTCTGAGAGAAGTTCTCTTTCCAACCGGCGTTGTGAAGTTCTTAGAGAATCGCAACACCGGAAGATAACACGAGTTCTTAGAGAAAGTGTCTCTTTTGCAAACTTATTTTTAAAACGCCTAAGTTTTCCAGGAAAGCAAAAAGTGCTCTGGAAATTACAAGGGAATATTTTTTTTTTTTTTTATCTGTATTATAGTGACTTTCAACTCATTTGGCTGGTTCGTCACTTTTACTTCCATTTTTGGAAGAATGTCGGGAGTGAGAATTGAACTCGTGACCTTTAGCGTGAGAGGCATAGATGTTACCACTACGCCGGATCGCCTCCACACAAGGGAATATTTAAAAAGGAGTAAATCAGAAACTCATATTAGCTCTGACACTAGCGAATCCGACATAGAATCGGTAGAGTCAGGCGAGTTTTCACATATCCCCCTGAGGACTGATTTACCTACACTTGCCACACTATCGCTTGATACAAACAGCGACATGGATAGTGGTATAGCACACCTTATGAGCCAGCTGACTCAGATATCTGATCAGCTCGCAAAACTAAATACAAAACAAGACGAGCACGACAGACAGCTCAACCTACTACAAAATCAACAATTTGCTGACGTTCCAGTTGTTGACAATGAAAGGCCAATGCACAGCAGAAGCTTGATTGAGTCGTTATCTCGGATCCCAGATCCGATAAAAAGTATCCCCTCTTTCGATGGGAATAAAAAACAGTTAAATACATGGATAAATACAGCGGAAAAAACACTCAACACATTTAAACCATTGGTATCGAATGACTTTTTTGCCATTTATGAACAGGCAGTTCTCAATAAATTAGAAGGCCGTGCCAAAGATGCGATATGCATGGCCTGCGACATCGGTAGCTTCGCTGAGGCGAAGGAAATTTTGATTAACACACTGGGAGACAAATTCGAATTATCAACGTACAAAGCCCAACTATGGAAAAATAGACAAGGAGCAGAAATGACCGTACACAAGTACTATCAAATTACAAAACTGATAGTGCAGAATATTAAAACGCTTGCAAAGCAAGATAAAACATATGCCGCTAGTTGGGGGGCGATCTCGAAATTTATCGACGAGGACGCCTTAGCAGCATTTATTTCAGGTTTAAATGAAAACTATTTCGGCTTCGCCCAAGCTGCAAAACCAGAATCTTTGGAGGATGCTTATGCGTTCCTCTGTGAATTTAACTCTAAAGAAAAAATAATAATAACACAAGCTAATAATTTCGAAAAAAAAATTCAAAAACAACAGTGATAAAACAAATACCAATAACTCCAACAGTAAATTCAAATACCAAAAACAAGGCAAACATGAGACACCTGTTAAAAATGAACAACATGTTGAGCCCATGGAAATCGATCCTTCACTAAGGAGTCGACTAACCTTAAACAAAAGAAATATCAATAATCATGAGGTATCAGAATCAGAAGAAGAATCAAACAACGATGAAATCGACGAGAATGAACTAAATTTTCATCAATTCCAACACAAACAAAATCTAACTTAAACTATTTACCTTTCCTCGATGTAAAAGTTCCACAATTTAAGAGAAACTTAAAATTTCTAATCGATACCTGGGCTAATAAAAATATTATCTCTCCTGGTATCATCAATAATACAGTAACTACAAAAACGATCGTAATAAAAAACATATCTGGTAACAAAGAAGTCAATAAAAAGGCCAAGTTGGATATATTCAACGGACTGATAAAACCGCTAACATTTTATGAATTAAAATTCCACACATTTTTTGACGGAATTATAGGTTCTCAATTCTTTGCTAAACACAAAGCAAAAATTGATTACCAAAAAGAAACTATCAATATACCTGAAAAAAAGAATTTTAAATTTCAAAAATATTACCCTGCGAATCAAAAACAATACGCATATACAATAACCTTAGAAACAAATACAAATGGTGATTGGTTTGTACCAACTTTTCAAAAACTTTGCAAAAATACTTATATTGCTCCTGGCTTATATAACGCGAATAACTTCAAAACAATGATTCACGTCGTATCTTCAAACAAAACTTTACCTAATCCCCCCAAATTAGGATTGGATGTTAATAATTTCGAAGCGTTCGATCCCTTACCTACCGATAGGGATAACCTAATCTCCAGTGACGAAATTTCGAATATAATAAGAGCAGACCATTTATCGTCTTTAGAGAAATCAAAACTAATTGATCTTATCCACAATAATCAACAAGTCCTTTTACGCAAAGGCGAAAAACTATCATCGACCACGGCTATCAAACATAAAATATTAACTTCCGATGAAACCCCCGTGTACACAAAAAGCTATCGCTATCCACATCACTTCAGAAAAGATGTGGAAGAGCAGATCCAAGAGATGTTAGAAAATGGTATAATAACACATTCAGTAAGCCCATATTCTTCTCCAATATGGGTTGTTCCAAAAACAGATGCTTTTGGCAAACGAAAAGTTCGCGTGGTAATCGATTACAGGAAATTGAATGATAAAACTGTTAACGATAAGTACCCGATTCCTCAAATAGAAGATATCCTTGATCATCTCGGAAAATCTGTCTACTTTACAACATTGGACCTTAAGTCTGGCTTCCACCAGATAGAAATGGATCCAAACCACAAAGAAAAAACTGCATTTTCAACGGAAAAAGGGCATTTTGAGTTCACCCGAATGCCTTTTGGATTAAAGAACGGCCCTGCCACTTTCCAGAGGGCGATGAATAATATTCTTGGAGATTACATAGGCAGAACTTGCTACGTATATCTCGATGATATTGTAATAATTGGAAGGAACCTTGAGGAACATTTCATAAATCTTACACTCATCTTGAAAAGACTTTCAGAATTCAATCTGAAAATCCAACTGGATAAATGTGAGTTTCTCAAAAAAGAAACAGAATTTTTAGGCCACGTTATAACGGAAGAAGGAGTTAAACCAAACCCAGAAAAAATAGAAAAAATAATTAATTGGCCGATTCCAAAAAACCAAAATGAAATTAAACAATTCCTTGGTCTAGCCGGTTATTACCGATGCTTCAATAAAGACTTTTCAAAAATTTCCAGAAATATGACAAAGTATCTAAAAAAAGATGTAGTACTTAATATTGAAGACCCAGACTACGTCAATGCGTATAAAACGTTGAAAGAAGTTATTTCAACGGATCAAGTTTTGGCATACCCTCAGTTTGAAAAACCGTTTATACTCACAACGGACGCGTCAGACTACGCCTTAGGAGCTGTTCTCTCACAAATACAAGAAGGAGTTGAAAAACCAATTGCATTTGGGTCAAGAACACTCACGGATACTGAGTCAAGATACGCAACAAACGAAAAAGAAGCTTTAGCCATTAAATGGGCCGTTACTAAATATAAACCTTATTTGTTCGGAGGTAAATTTACATTAATCACAGATCACAAGCCGTTGACCTTCATAAAAAACTCAGATAAAAACTCTAAAATATTACGATGGAGATTGGAGCTCGAGAACTACGATTATGACGTTAAGTACAAGGAAGGCAAAACAAACGTCGTAGCCGATGCTCTCAGCAGAAGACCAGTAGAGACAAATAATAATGAAACTTCTCTTCTTTCAGATCCTCCAGAAGTTGGACCAGAGACAAATACGAAATCCATTCAAAACAAATAATATAAACTCTACTTTTACAGATTCCCCAATAGGAGACCTATTAGGCGAAATAAACAACGTTAGCGAGGATAATTCAGATGCAGATACCTTTCATTCCGGAGATGACTCCGACGATTACTACATACATTTTACTGAAAGGCCTCTAAATTACTATCGTAACCAACTTATTTTTAAAATCTCAAACATATCAACAGTCATTACGGAGACCCTTTTTACTAATTTTAACAGGACAATTGTGGCCCAACCAACGTATGACAAGACTGAGATGACACATTTTTTGAAAACCTTTCACAATGGAAAGCAAACGGCTCTCCTCGCACCGGAGTCACTAATCGATATCATACAGGAAACATTTAAGGAAAATTTTGGTAAAAAAGGACACTTTGTTTTTACATCTAAAATGGTTGAAGATGTACAAAACGAAGACCGCCAAAATTTAATTATAACAAAAGAACATGAGAGAGCACACAGAGGCATAACCGAAGTGGAAACTCATCTAAAAAGATCATACTTCTTTCCTAACATGTCCAGATCAGAAACTATATCAATATTTGTAAAGTTTGCAACAGTCATAAGTATGAGAGGAAACCTTACAATATTAAAATTTCGCCAAGACCAATAACAGACAAACCATTTCAAAGAGTACATATGGATATCTTCATAATTGCTAAATATTGCTTCTTATCACTCATAGACTCCTTTTCAAAGCATCTACAAATGTATCACATCAAAACAAGAAATCTGACAGATGTACAAAAAGCAATAGGGAAATATATTTCAACCTTTTGCGTTCCAACAATAACTATCACTGATCATGAGACAACGTTCAGATCGATCCAATTCAAAAATTACTTAGAAAATTTAGGCAGCTCATTGGAATATGCCTCATCTTCTGAATCTAACAGGCAAATAGAACGAGCCCATTCTACAATAATTGAAATATACAACACAAATAAACACAAATTCAAAAACGCAGGAGTGAAAACACTTATCAAAATTTCAGTAGCGTTATACAATGATACAATACACTCGTCAATAACGTTCACTCCAAACGAAATTGTATTTAATCATAATAATGTTAATAACCCTGAAGAAGTTTTAGCTAATGCCCAAAAAATATTTCAAGAAGCAAAACAAAGCATGATTAAAAGTCAAATTAAATTAACAAAGTACAATAATAACAAAGAAGAACCACCAGAAATAAGAGATGGTGAGGAAGTATTTGTTGTACCTCAAATAAGGAAGAAAACTGACGCGAGAGCTATTAATACGAATGCATTTGATGTCAAACACAAAACATTTAAAAATGGCAGAAATACCAAGAGAAACAAAAATAAAATAAAGCGAATGAAAAATACTAACTACTAACCTTTTTCATATTCAATTTCAGATGATACTACTAGCAATAAACGTACTACTACTAACAATCGTGCACTGTCATGAATTTAGAATACCACATATGGAAATAAGGAATCTTCACAGCGATCCTGTTCTGCTCATTAAGAGAAATGATTGTCGCATTCAAACATCCTACATAAAATTTGTACACCCAATCAACATTTCTAAAATCGAAGAAAATGTAATACTAATTAGCAAAATCTCACGACAGTTGAACGACCAATTGGACATATCAAAATTAGTTTTTGAGAAGAGTAGGGTATTGATAAACAACCTTCGCCAAATAAAACCAGTCACACCGAAGAGAATACGACGCTGGGCGAAAATCACATTACCCAACAACAAATTATTAACATTGCATGAAATTCTCTTGATAGAATCAACCCTAAATGATCAAGGAATAAAAACGGAGTTTCCCGGACAAGCTTTGAATTATGTGATACCGAAAATTGCAACAAAAGACGATTCACTACTCTACATACTCCAAATACCTCAGCTACAAAAAACATGGTCACATGTTATTCAAATTGTGCCACTCATCGTAAATGGAACCATTATTGCCGATGCTCTTTTATACGTGGTAAAATCTGGAATTAACTGGTTCAAAACAAATAAGCCAGAGGAGTTCATCCAGCCCATTACTGAATTAAAGATCCTGAATGATGAATGTACCCATCGTATCATAACGGGAGTAACAAGCAAATGCAACGTAGTAGAAGAACATGACACATTTGTGAGCATGGTGGCGAGCAGCAAAATTCTCATAAACAACGCACAAAATATTAACCTCTCATCGGGTTGTGGACCCCAGAACCGCAGTCTAACTGGCAATTTTTTAATAACGTTTGACAACTGCATTGCAACGATCAGCAACGAAACTCAAATAATGCAAGGTGCTTTTCATAACCTGATCATCAATCGCAATATTTTGAAACTTCAAAACATCCAAGCCATCAGTAACCTCACATTAGTAAATAGGAAGCGAATGGAAACTTTAAAACTCAAACAGTACGATCATCAAAACTGGACATTTAGCATTTTTGGTAATTGGGATTATTCTTTATACATGTCTTCGTAGACGAAAGATAGTCATCAAAATCCGTCAGCCCAGAATGAGGCCGGCTATCTCGCATAATAATAGCATCAATCAAACAACTTCTACAAATTCCTAAGAACGAGGACGTCCTTTTTTCACCCCCCGGAGGAGTCACGTTAGCATATCAGCCAAGCCAGCCCAGAAACGGACACCGCACGCGGCTACAGACTGCCAGATAAGCGCATCTTCACCAATGTGCACGATCAGCAGTTTTAGTCAATAAATAAGACCGATCGTGCTAGACCGAGTTAGTTAGTAAGAAGTACAGAGCGTAACCGGTAGTTGTAAAGTGAATAATTGTGAATAAAAGTGATTTAAAATAAACATTTCCCGTTTTTAAAAAAGGCGATCACGGCCCGGGTAATGTGATTATAGATTAAATTAAAGCAAAAAGTCATTCTAAGATCTCTTGTCTTCTCAATATATCTTACATTAGCTCGTCTCGGTTTCTGATAATAGAAACTGATAACTGAAACAAACTGCCTATCGTCGGTTTCCGGCAAGGAGGAACCAAATTCCGGCAATGTTTCAGAGCAAAATAAAAATGACCCGCATATTTAACGACATAAGTTTCAGTAACCCCTTGCAGCGTACCTGTCAAAACACAATTTCAAATATTAACTCTACCAAAAGTCTACCAAGAGTGAAAGTAAGCAATTAATTTCCAGCACACTAAAACAACGAGTCGAAAGTCAGCTCAGGCTCCAACCAACAAGTTGGTCATAAAATCCCCAATTTTATTGACACACACGGTGACGGGGCACACATTCCTGCGCGTCGGAATTGTTGTTGTTTATCTTACCACAGCTCTCAGAACCCTGAGGAAGTGAACGAAGCCAGTCAAAAGTCATACGTTAGCGCGTGTGGCTTCCGATAAACATACAATCTCTTTCCTTCTCCTCCGCCCCATTCATTAGGACCCACGGGAGGCGTTTATTTTCACCAAGTCGGGGAAATTCAATGTTGTGGCTCACCACCGCTGCTGCATTAAGTGAAGCAAAGGAAAAAAACAGACAGACATAAAAGACACACAGCACGAAAGTTTTCACCTCGTCCGCCTCCGCACCGAGCTCCACACGACTATATATTTCATAGCCTTTTACACCCAGGTCGTATTCATTTTTGATATTTTAATTAAGAAAATTCCATAAATTATTCAAACTATAATCCCGACCTCGGCAGCAGCAGCAGCAGCAGGACGAACAGAGTGTCGGTGTCGTGAAGCTTTCATCCAACCCCCCTTCGACAGGCCTTCCCCATTTGGATGTGGCAAACTTTGTCGTAAAGTGTATTTCCAGGGCTTGTATCTTGTGACGATTTCAGGAAGAAGCACCAATCGACTAGGAAGAAAAGGATTGAAAGACATGTGTTCACTTCCCCAAACATTCAACTTTTTGTCAGTGTCAGTTTACCGATATTCTGAGCTGTTACGACAGTATTATGATGTATTAGATGTTGAAAATGTACAGTCTGTTTTTTGTTCTTTTTGAATTTATATATTTGTTTTGGAAATAGATGTGCAATTCCAAATGATATCGTCCAAAAATGCAGATTTTAAAAACATGTATTTTTGATTCGAATGAAAGTTTGTATTCCGTTTGGGTTGGAGGAAACATGAGTTTTCCACAGCAATTGGGAATTTTTTGACTCAAGCGTAACTTTTGAAAAGGGCGTATCGATTTTAGTAGGAGAAATCTTTGATAAATTATATCTAAAAAACTACGTACAGAAATAGTGTATCGTATCGTACAGAAATAGTGTCTTAGAAAGAGTTATAGCGTATTGATGAGCGTAAACATGAAAAAAATATACACTGATAAAAAAAATTAGTACTCTTTTTTATTTAAAAAAAAAACTTTAATTTTCAAAATCCAAATAAATTTTTTTTAAAATTTTTTCATATAAAATAGAAGTCATGTAGAAAATTTAAAAAAATGGGTCCAAGATGGTAAAACTATTTTTGACGAACTTTGTGGAACATCGATTTTTTATGAGTTTCCGAAACTTCGAATTTTTGTATGTTAACAATCATTTTTAGCCACAAATTATGATATCGGATGTGGTTTAAAAATAAAAAGCTCATTATAAATCTCCTTCTAAATGTAGCCATTCTCGAGATATTTAAAAAAAAATATTTCTAATTTATTGTCTTTTTTAAAGTACATATTCCCTTTTAATATGTTTGTCGTGTTATACCGTCATGTTCATGAAATTTTATGAATTTGCTTATAATTTCCAACAACTTTTCCAAATACATCATTATGGTAGAAATATATGTTTAGATGTTACGTTGAAAAACATTTGAACACATGTGGGTTAACACAAAACGTAGCGATATTGAAAAATCTTTTTTTATCACGAACAGTAGAATTGAAATCCCAACAACAAATACACCTTGTTGATTCAACCGGACGTTATGGGTACAAATACAATTAACTTGTTTACGTTATGATTATACCTGAAGTCAGGTATCTCTAAGCTACCTCTGTTCAGGTATATAAAGTCAGGTACCTTTAAGGTACCTCAATAATGTATATAAAGTTACCCATATTCAAACATCGTTCATCAGTCGAACAATCTTCCTTATAGAGTGAATAACAGTATACCACAAAGGACTAAAAAAAAATTTTCTCGTGTTGTAGACCGTTTCCGAAAAACGGTAGGAAATGTTCATCTGAAAAACGTTTCTTAACCGTGTCAATGATTGAGAAACCTAAGTCAATGGGATGCAATATCCTTTTAGATACATCTTTAAAAATTTGCGGGTCACGCTCTTTATCTGTATACTCTTCCAAACCAAAGCAGTGTAATACTGAGGAGCAGATCAGTAGGAAGTACTTTAGAAGAAGTACCATCAATAGTTTCGGTCGTTTCAGCATCTTCGCAAGATTCCCGAAACAGCAATATACCAGAGTATTCTCGAGCGTACAACATTGAGCTATTTAACAAGGGAATCGCCGGTATTAACGTTTCACCAATAATGACGAAAAGACTTGGACAGGCTAGTTATCCCGAACAAAAATTCAATGAAATTTCTAAAGGTATTAAAAGAAATCTATTTTCCATTTCACATGAAGAAGACGAAGAGTCGAACTTTAAACAAAAGGCAAAAGAGTTTGATGAGATTATCAATCAGCTCAAAGAGAAATTTGACCACACAGGGACAACAAGATCAGAAAAAGTTAGAATTTTAACAGTTTTGCCTAAGTCTTGGTCCGTGCAAAAAATGGAAGAAGAATTTGGCGTTAATAAATATATGGCAAATCAAGCCAAAAAACTGGCAAATGAAAAAGGTGTATTGTCGACACCACATAGCAAATATGGACCAAGTTTAAGTGAAGATGTTAAAAATCATGTTTCGGAATTTTATAATGACGACGATATCAGTCGATCATTACCTGGAGAAAGAGACTATGTTTCTGTAGCCAAAGATGGGAAGCGTCAACACATCCAAAAAAGGTTATTAATAACATCATTACGGGAAACTTTCAACAGATTTAAGGAACTTAATCCAAATTGCAAAATTGGATTTAGCTCTTTTGCATCAATGCGTCCGAAGCATTGCAAATTGCTGAGTAGTTCAGAAAATCATAACGTTTGTGTTTGTACATTCCATGAAAATGTAAATTTTATGCCTCATAGTCTCAAAAAATATTCCTTTAACATTGAATGCAAAGAATATATGGAAAAAATACTATGTAACATATCAAATAGATCAAAATACTGTTACCCTAAATGCCCAACAATGGACGAGTTTGGAACGCAATTTAATTGAAATCACTTATGCACAATGGATTTCTACTGATCGATGCGACATAGCAACTCTTGTAAAACCGGTGGAAGAATTTGTATCGTATTTTTGCGAAAAAATAGAAAAATTACTTACTCATGATTACATTAGAACACAACAGTCCACATTTCCTAACAATATAACGATTTGTGCGATTTGTGCTTCAAGATGAAGTTCAAAGTCATCACTGGAACAATGATCAAGCAACAATCCATCCATTCGTTGTTTATTATAGAGATGAAAAAGGTTCTCTGGCTAATTTAAGCTTTGTAGTTATATCTGAAGTTTTAAGTCATGACACAATAGCTGTGCAAGTATTTATTTCTAAATTGGTAACATTTTTGAAAAATTCAGGTAAAAAGACAAAATTCATGTCGGATGGTGCTGCATCCCAGTATAAAAATAGTAAAAATTTTGCGAGTTTATGTCAGTTTAAATCGAAATACAACATTGACGCTGAATGGCATTTTTTTTGCAACATCACACGGCAAAAGACCTTGTGATGCAATAGGTGGTACATTAAAACAGATGTCAACAAGAGCTAGTTTGGCTAGGCAGCATGAACATCCGATTACGAGTGTAAAAAAATTGGTGGGTTATATCTATGATATAACCGCAAGGTCGTGCTCCCTTGGCCGAGTGGTTAGCGTCATAACTAACATGCCGGGTGTTCGGGTTCGATTCCCGTTCTGGTCGGGGGAATTTTTGGTCAAAGAAATTTCCTCCGACTTGCACTATGATCACGCGTATTCTAGAGCTTGCCACTCAGAATGCATTCAAGGCGTGTTAATTGGCATAGAAATCTCAACTAAGTACAAAAAAAAATATGACGCAAGTAATACTACGTTGAGACGGCGGAGTTCCTCTAGGAACGTTAGTGCCATTGAAGAAGAAGAAGAACCGCAAGGTTGAAGTGGGACTACCTTATCTTAGTAATCCTTTGTTTGTATTAATTAAATTTTGGATGGAATGAATCAATTTCCGAAATCAATATATTTGCTTTGTGAGTCAAAAGATTGTATAATGCCATGTAAGGTTAATTCATGCATTGTGATAAATTACGTTCTTCGTTACAAGTAAATTTTATGACAGTCCTTTTACGTTTGGTATGATGCCTAGGACAAAATATGGGAACGGAAGAATTATCACACGATTATTTTATTTTACGTTTCCTTCTGAAGTTTGCATATCTCAAGTGTACGTACTTCTAGAACCGCGAATTTCCTTGATTTGATGAGCTTCAGGCACTCAGTTCCGATTTTGACATGTACGTCGAACGCATATTGTTTAATCAATAGGCGTTATCGCAGAAAATGGTTAAAAACATTTTGCCTAATCATCAAATGGCTGCGTAGAAATTAAGTGAGTAGAAGATATGAAGGCATATCCTTCAATTCAATAATTAATAACCGAGCCCAAGCGTTGTGTTCGTACCCGCTTTTATAATCCGTGCTAGGAAAACACTTTTTGGAGTGCAAAAAAATGCGTGTGCAGAAGTACCCCCGGCTTGCATGAATCAAAAACTTTAACTTCTACTTTTTATATTATGAAGGATTGAAATTAGAAAGTTCATTCGTCTCTAGTGTCTGCCGATTTTCCCAGGTTCCTAAGTTTAGGAGACCGTTTTAATGAAACATATTCTAGTTTGTACAAAGGCTAGCAAGTACAAAAGTACTCGAAGTTTGCATTTATTTGCAGAGCCAATCTTCCCAGACATCTTGGTTTTGAATCTTGGTTGTATTGGTTTTGAAATCTGTGTTAGGCAAGCACATTCCAGTTGGAACCAAAATGCCACTGACTTGCATGAATTTGCAATGCCAATTTCCTCAGACATCTTGGTTCTGAACTCTGTGTTGGGGAAACACATTTCAGTCGAAACAAAAATTCCCCCGACTTTCATGTATTCGCAATGCCGATTTCCCCAAGGCTGCTTGGTTTTGATGGCTGTGTTAGGGAAATCGTAGATCGGGCCAATCAAAATGAGGCAGTTAGGGCGTTTAGATAACGCTTAACATTTTACAGTTATTTAATTGTTTATCTAATGATGGATGGACATTTTATTAATTGCGATAATAGCGTAGATATATTCCCTATCAATTGATGCAAACATCTTTCTGATCCAATAAGAAATGTTTGAGTTATAAGCATTCGAAATCTTGCATTTTTTCCTGCATGTTCTGTGTTTAGGTTTTCATTTTACCCCCCATATACTCCGCTTAGACGTAGTCCCACGTAAAAACGTTATTTGACTGGGCTAGCAAGCGAGAAAAAGACTATCTTAAAAAATTGTCATTTTCCTATATGTCACAAGAAGAATATAATCAGGGTGTGGAAGAGATGAGTAGTATGTATGATAACACCAAACAAATTCCAGGTACCCAAAAGTATCATTCTTTTGTATCTGTATCCGAGAATGAAGTAGCATCAAAGTTATACTCTAACGACAATGCAGCAAGTTATCATAATGTGTATAGAAATATAAGAAAATGATGAAAAAAATAAATTATATACAACAAAATTGTTAGTTGATAAAAATAAATGTTGATAAAAAATAAATGCTAAAAATTCTAGTATTATTATTAGTATCTCTTAAACTCCGAGAAATATAAAAATTATTTGACTAAATTGTAGAGAATTATATTTTTTTTATATATAAGGTTGTGTTCTGTTGGTGCAACATGTATAACATGTTGAAAGTTTGTATTAAGATAGAAAAATCATTTTCTAATATCACTACGTTTTATATTAACCCACATGTGTTCAAATGATTTTCAACGTAACTCCTAAACATATATTTTTACCATGATGATGTATTTGGAAAAGTTGTTGGAAATTATAAGAAAATTCATAAAATTTCATGAACATAACGGTATAACACGACAAACATATTAAAAGAGAACATTTACTATAAAAAAGACAATAAATTAGAAATATGTTTCAAAATATATTGAGAATGGCTGCATTTAGAAGGAGATTTATAATGAGCTTTTTGACGTGGGACTACGTGTAACCGGAATATATGGGGGGTAAAATGAAAACATAAACACTGAACATGCAGGAACAAATGCAAGATTTCGAATGCTTATAACTCGAACATTTTCTACCGGATCGGAAAGATGTTTGCATCAATTGATAGGGAATATTTCTACGCATCTATCGCAATTGATAAAATGTCATTTTTCATTAGATAAATAATCGAATAACTGTAAAATGTTAAGCGTTATCTAAACGCCCTAACTGCCTCGTTTTGATTGGTCCGATTTACGGTTTCCCCAACACAGACTTCAAAACCAAGCAGCGTTGGGGAAATTGGAATTGACAATACATGAAAGTAGGGGGACTTTTGTTCTCTCCGAAATATGTTCCCTAACACAGACTTCAAAACCAAGCAGCATTGGCGAAACCGACATTGCAAATACATGAAAGTAGGGGCAGCTTTTGTTCCCACCGAAATGCGTTTCTCTAAGGCTAGGCCCAAATTGAGAAACGTATAGCGCTCGTAAGCGAACGCGAGACTACCAACACGACTCATACGTGCCACAAACGTAGCGTGGTGGAGCGCATATTGAGTCGCAGTTTGGTGCCACTCGCATACAATGACTGATTAACACAGAGTTGCGCGATATATTTATAACACAATCACACTAACACAATCACCCGACCAGTACAGCCATACAGTGTCAAACCCACGGCGCTATATGATTGTTCACTAACACAACTACCACAACCGGCATGACCAGTACGAGAAACTGTGGTTCAGCCACAGCGTCGCGCGAGTCGTGTCTCACGAGCGCTCCACCATCTCGCGTCATCTGGCCAATTTGCGCCGTTCTATCTGTTTTCATTAGCCACAAAAACAAGCGCTATATCGCGCCAAGTTACTCGCGCTATATGCGTCTCAATTTGCGCCTTGCCTAACACAGACTTCAAATCCAAGGAGCGTGGGGAAGTTGGCATTGCAAATACGTGCAATTCGGGGGTATTTTTGTTCCGGCTGAAATGTGTTTCCCTACCACAGACTTCAAATCCATGGAGCGAGGGAAAATTGGCATTGCTAATACATGCAAGTCAAGGGCAATTTGTTCCGACTAAAATATGTTTCCCCAACACAGGCTTCAGAACCAAGGTGTCTAGGAAAATTGGGATTGCAAATTCATGCAGGTCGGGAGTATTTTTGTTCCGACTGAAATCTGATTACCTTTAAAGACTTCTAAACCAAGGTGTCTGGGGAAATCGGCATTGCAAATACATGCAAACTGCGAGTACTTTTATACTCGTTTGCCTTTGTGCAGACTCGAATGCGTTTCCCTAACACGGTCTCCTAAACTTAGGTACCTGGTAAGATCGTGCAGACACTAGAGACATGGCATTTGTTCAAACTTTTTACTCACAACGCAAATATATTGAATTCAATTGAATTCGGAAATTGTTTCATTCAATCAAAAATTCAATCAATACATTCAAATGATTACTAAGCTAAGGTAGTCCCACGTCAACCATAGATATAACCCACCCATTTTTTTTGTTTTAAATTACATCAAGAATCATAATTTGTGGCTAAAAATGATTGTTAACATACAAAAATTCAAAGTTTCGAAAATTCATAAAAATTCGATGTTCGATAAAGTTCGACAAAAATAGTTTTACCATTTTTTAAATTTTCTTTATGACTTCTATTTTATAAGAAAAAATAAAAAAAAATAAAAAATATGTATTTTGGATATTGCAAATTAGAGTTTTTTTTGTAAATAAAAAAAGAGTACTAATGTGAGTACTAGTGTCTTTTTTCAACCTTTCATGTAGTAAGCGTCTTTGAGATATTGGGTAGGGATACCCTAGTACGCATATTGAAATAAAAAAATAACACAAACTGTTCAAATAGGAGTTTACGAATTTTTCATTTCGACCAAAAAAGTCTTCGTTTGAAACATAAAATATGCTGCTAATTTATGCTCTATCGGAAGCCACAGCCTTGGTCTACCTTTCAGACAGTGCACGGATTTCGCGTTGGGAGAAGTCTGGTTGTATTGTAGCGAAACAGTTATCAAGCAAGCATTGATTTTTCATACGATCGGAAATGCTCCTCAGAAAGTACCAAACCCATGGATCGGATCAAAGAGTAATCTGATCGAGCAATGTCTGGGGAACATGGCGAGTGAAGTAGAAAATGATCTTGTCGTGGCTATTCATCAGTTTGCCAGTGATAGTTTCAGACAGTATGTGCTTCCAGTCTTTTTTTACGTAAGACTACTTTCAGTGAGGGTACCAAAGCAGAAAACAAGTCACGATTCCATGAAATAAACTTAACGTCAATAACTTCTTTCGCTACGAATCAATCGCGAAAAAGACTGCCGCGATAGTTTCCGCAATGAACGCGGCATTACTGAATTACTAAGGCCCCTAAAACTTTTTACTGATGAGGTATTTAAAATTTTTCGATGTATTCGATGCAATGTCCGGAATAACAGAAAGAAAATTCATTTTGATAGTTTATTTTCACTAATTTAATTTCATTTATTCATCGACAATACTATTGTAAGCCTACGTTAACAATGCGGTAATGTCTTGGACACCACACTCCTATTTTTTTTAATGGTTGTTTATATTCTCTATCATCCAATGAAAATCATTGCTTCAGAACCACTTAAACCACTTTACATTGGACAAGTTTGGACAAGCAAACGATAATTATCAGCTTACTTAAAATAGCATTTTTTTTCCGATTATTTTAGAAACCTTCAATATGATGAAACCTTCAATACGATGAAAAGATTGATTGCATATACTTCGATCAAATGAACTGTACTGAAAGTTGTATAAGTACACGCCTTAAAGATACAAGTGTCATGATTTCGAATTATAACTACTTCCATCGTTGAATCCAGGAACTGCCAATAATCGCGTCTCAATGGAATTAAAAGTGAATTCTAAGTGAAATATGTCAAGAGCTATGAATTCCAGCGAAAGATTCTACCATCTCTTCCAGAACTATTTCAGTGCCATAATATTTCAATGTCCCCACCAAAAATTCGCCAAGGGGCTTTTCAAGAGCCACAACGTAACTCCCGTTTGACCTCAGCAGCGCCCCGATAAGACCATCTGTATCATTAGGACACGATTAATGTCTTTTTCAATTGCGATTTATGGTTTCGTTTCAAGGCTGCGGTCACTGACCGCACAAAAGCAGCAAACAATTTTGTCTTTCAGGATGGTGAACATTCTGTTTTTCCGCTGGATGAGCTTTTTATTGTGGTACTCAAGTGTAGGTTCTACTCTGCGTCTCCAGTCGCAACGCCCCGCGCAACGAAATGTCCGGCAATGAATGGAACTATCACTGCCGAATTCAGCCATTCTTCTTGTGGATGATTAATTATCCAAACGGGAGCGACTCATTAATGGGTTCGCTATCATTTGCGACGATTGTCGATGCGAGCTATGGTGGAGCGCTTCAAAAGTTCTACAAACCCACAAGGATTCAAGAGGCCATTCGAACCAATTGTACCATATGGTGAAGAAGGTGCGTCTGGGCGATGAATTGAATTACCCTTCCCAGGATCGAAGATACATGGAAAGCCGAAAAGTTTGCTCCTCCTCCTCTGTGGTGACGAGTTCCGCCGGGCGTAGACAACAATGTGGAATCTGTTAGCATAATTATGCTGAAAAGGATCATTAGGGTAGCAATAAAAGTGCCACGAGGGAAAACGAATGATGACGATAATACGCAAACTTTGCGCGTGGCTTGGTGGCAAGATGGAAACAATGCCGCGCGGAGGGAAAGTATTTGTTTCACATTAAGGCGGGAAAGAGCCTCTTGTGAGGGGGTGGAAAGGATTAGGCGTAGACTTGTTCGTTTGACGAAAATTAATAGACTTGAGTGTCGGCTGGGAATAACACCAGCTGGGATTTATTGTCTCGTCGAATATTTGATAAAACTTATTAAGTTGATTGAAAATTCATTGGCGTGAAATTAAATGATTGGCCTAAATAAGCGCAGACAATTCAATTAGGGGAAAATCGTCGGCTGAGCAGAGGAAACAATGTAACGCGCAAAGCAATACAATCTAAGATGCATAATTGAGATAAATCGTTCCAAATTGGCGAGATTCAACGCAATGTTTTTCCTGTAAATTGTTAGCCCAGCGAATGGAAACCATTTCATGCCGTCCAATCGAAGCCTGCAAATAATTATTCAATATCAGCAGAATAATCGAACCCCCTTCCTGTGCCCCAACCCAAAACGCAGGGAGCCTCCAACATCAATTAACTCAATTGCCTTTCGACCGGCGATGAGTGCCTGCGGTTAGCGGTTCACTCCCGCGCTTCCCGAACGATAATTATTCCGTCAAACAATGTGAACATAATGGCTCGAATAATATTCCATAATTTATTCGTACACGATTTATTCCATCCGCGCGGAGTGTAACCGAATGCACAACAACAAACATATACTAATTGCATAAAAGAGCGCTTCGTGTCATCCGCTCGAAATCCTCTTCTCACATCGAACGACGGGATAAATCCGAACTGACCACATGCTGTTGTAAATGTTTACACACCTTGAGGGGATGTTATGTCGGTTTTCGCTCTGCTGCTGCCTCCGATATCTGATGATGGCACGCGGTGAGGATGGTTTTGAGGGAACATGTTGGATGGATTGAGCAGAAAGTCAACATGCGCTCGTTTTAAATTATGAAATTGATAAACAATCGGTGGATTGTCAGGAAGCTTTAAAATTTAACACATATTTTAATATCTAGAATTGCGCGTGTGTAGGACCTCGTCCTACAGAAACGTTTTAATGAAATAATGTTATCGTTGATAACTATTTCGCTATCATTGATTTTTGATATTTTGTATACCAATCGAATCAGGAATACTGTAGCCAAGCGGAGGCTAAGGTTTGGATGATTCGATGAATTTCGCAGATAGATTCACTTCGGAGTAAAATATTCAATATCGATCGTTAGTTTTTTTTTAAAATGAGCCTACTGAACATGCTTTGTCCTTTTTTATACGATTCCCTTTGGTCATTTGAATAATATGGCCTATAGTGATTATTCTTCTGGTCGGGTTTCTTCTCGAACTTTCGCTATAACAATTGAGCTTTGGATATTAAAGCAATATTGTTTCTGTCAAACTAAGCATATGATTGTTTGTTATTGTTTGTCTTTGCTAAAGGTAAGTGGATTTCCATCACCTTTTGAGCACTTATTAAATTGCTTTTGTTTACAGGTAATAATGAGTTAAGTACTAATAAATAGCTAGTTTTATATCCCAATAATGTTCCCTTTCTTTGCAGGAATGTTGCAGTGTTTCATGTTTAGTGTTTAGTTAGTGGATAGTTGTTTTTGTTTTGTATGGTTTGTTAACTTAACAAAGCGTTATTAGTAAGTTCGGCTGGCCGAAACAAATACTCTAGATTTTATTTACTATACAGTGTGGTTCTCCAATCCGTAACGGTTTATATTACCAAAAAATATGAACATTTCTATTTTCATATGCGTTTGTACTGCCCTTTTGTGGGGTTACCTACCCGCACCGTTAATAACGAGCAACTGTGAAGCATCAGTGAAGTACAATTTTCATATACCACTGCGAATCACGCGTAAATTGGTTGCTAGAAATGCAAATGCATCGTTTGTTCTACGGGCAATGTGAACGGAGGAACTATTCGGTTGAAGCTCGGTCGGTTTCTCACTAATTAGGTGTAAATAAGCCATTCTCAATTTCTAATCACAGTCTCAATATTAAAGCTAGAGAGAATACAACATTCTTTTCTAATAATAAGATCAGATATAGAGGCTTTACTCAATACAAAGAAAGCATGAAAGATATCGCAAACAACGGTGTTATCTTCGATGGAAGCACCGCGTCGATTTTCGTGCCGTTTGGTTGAGATCGTTTCTGTATTTTTGCATCAAACGCGCACATTGTTGCTGGTTTTATGCGTTGCCAAAGCTGGATTGATTTGGTTATGAAATGTGAATGAATGGCCGAGTCTGTGTTAACTGTAAAAAACCGCCGCGGCAGCGTTCGCAATGAATACTCAATAGAACAATTTGAAATATATTACCAGCTTGTATATTGTTCTTGCTAGGGCAAAAATGAATCATGAATTGTTTTTACTAACATTTAGTGTAAACTGATGCTCAGTTGTTGGAGAAGCGATTCAACAACAAAAAGTTAGCAGTAAATTCATACATCGAATCGCTTTTCGCAATCGAACCGGTGAAGGGGAAATGCTACGAGTCCCTTACTTGCTTGATCGACGATTTCGAGCGCAACCTATGTCTATTTAACAAAATTATAATCGAAACAGATGGCTAGAGTGAGTTTCTATCCTACATGGTCTGCAGTCTAAATTTATGCACCTTATCAGAATCTATATCATTGGTTTTCTACGCACGTATTTAATGGTTTAATGAATTGTTGGCATCTTCGGAATCTCGCTCATCTGATCCCCACAAGTTGGAGTCCTACCGGCCTTCGAAATTTTCGAAAGTTAATACAGTCCAAACCAGTGTTGCCACACGTACAGATTTATCTGGAACGGTACCGTTTTTTTCGTTATTTTTTGGTACAGTTTCTGTACAGTATAGGGTACATATTTCCGTCAAAAAGTACAGATTGGTACAGATTTTTTCCGCATGTGAAATTTCTTATATTTGAACAAAGCAACATTAAGGTACATGACGACTTTTACGCCGCAGTATCGCTTGGTGCTGCTGATCATAAAAGCATTTAGGGGTAGTGGGCCTACTTGTTTGGTAGTATAACTATTGACTATTGACACCGTATTGATAGTCATCTTATGTTTGAAGAATTCCATGACTTTTGAGTCACTCGTTCTTTAGTGGAGCTGTCGCATGTCAAAATATAAACAAAAACAAAAATCACTTTCTCGGAAGCCATTCGGCCATAGTTTTGTGCGCTTCGACTTTAAGGGATTTCTAGTGAAATTTAGTTTATTTGACCTGATATTTATAGTGCACCCGTGGCCGAGTGGTTAGCGTCTCACATTATCATGCCGGGTGTTCGGGTTCGATATCCGTTCTGGCCGGGGGATTTTTCGTCAGAGAAATTTCCTTCGACTCTCACGCGTATTCTATAGCTTACCCTTCGGAATACATTCAAGGCGTGTTATTTGGCTTAAGGTATCTTAACTAAGTATCAATAAATGACGCTAGTTAATGAATACGTTGAGACGGTTCCACAGGGAACGTTAACGCCATTCAAGAAGAAGACAAGAAGAAGACCTGATATTTGTGACAAATAGGGGAGGTGGACAGATATTTTGTTTAATTTCAGCGATTATTTCGCATATTTCGCATTTCGTTGTTTGGGGGCAAAGTGGTCAGTGGAGGATTACTACTGAGAATGTACTGTTTTCAATAGCTGATATACTTTATCACCTTCTGCTCCTAAAGGGGTCCCTTTTGTGGTTTTGAGCCAGGAAAAATGTGCCACCCCAACCAAAACCAAGCCTCATTTTGAAAAACGTTATGTGTTTCCTACTACGTTTTTGTACGTATGAGAAAATTTCAATGACGATTCTAGGAGGTTCTTTCGAGGATCTCAGCAGAAGTGGCAGAAGTTTGAACAATACCAACTAGTGTATTCTCATTGATGACGAAACATAAATCAAAGAAGATTTCAGTGTACCATTAGCAGATACGACTGTTGCGAAAAATTCGGTAAAAAAGTACTCGTTTGGCAAGCTATTTGCACGAGTGGCATGCGATCATCAACTTTTTACACAAAAGGGACTATAAATGCTCAAATTTACGTGGAGGAATGCTTGAAGAAGAGATCGCATCCACTTTACAGAAAGCACGAGGTTCCTCCTCTATTCTGGCCGGATTTGGCACGTCATGTTCGTCGAAAAAGACCTCAACCCACCTAACTGTCCCCAGCTGCGGCCAATTGAACGTTACTAGGCAACTGTGAAGGCCAAGTTCAAGAAGGACGGTACAGTGTCTGAAAATATGTCAGAGCTCAAGAAGAATTGGTCAGCAGCGTTGGTTTTTTCATTTCATTTGTATGTAAACTTAATATTCTTTAATAAAATTCACATTTGTAAACACTTTCTGAACTTTTTCAGTTTTATTTTGATGTTTGGAAGTTTGAGACTACTTTTCGATACACTCCTTATAAACCTTCAAAGCACACACGTCAGTGTACCTTCTTAGTAGTCGAGTGAATAAATAATTGAGAAATGAATTGAAAAAACATCTCTTGATCTAAATCCTATCCCGTTTTCAAGTGTTGGATTTCATCCAAGTCACTTCCAAAGTGTCCGTGCTATCATTCGTTTTTGATCATTTTCACGTTAGACTATGTTGAACCGAAAGGTATGGAGTGTTAAATTGAAACTCAACAATGTTTTTGCTCACGAATGAATTCTCAGAATATGCAAAAATTAAGCATAGTACAGAGCTCGAACTGCCACACAGAAGCAAAGCAGAAGAGATTTATTATAAACTGCATTTGTGAAACACATTAAGGTGAAGGTGGAAGCTAGCCATTGTAGTAGTATATGTAAACCCACGTGTAAAAATGGGGTAATAGTGTTTGTGAGAGAAGAGCAAAGCACACGAAAATAGATCAATTCACTTATCAGACTGTGTGGCGCTTCATTGACACGAGTCTTTGAATACATTTGGAAAAAAAAATAACAATTCAATACAATTGCAAATATAAATACATATAGAGGTGCATTTGCATATGAAGTAAAAATCTGATTATATGCGAGCGTAACATGAGCAAATTTATAACACATGCGAATTGGGGCTCTTTTGGTATTAATAAGTTCTTCCTCATAGTAACTCGATGTTGATAATTCCTTATTATTTTCCTTCGTTGATCGTATTGTTTTCACATATTCACGTTGGAGAGCCTTAACCCTTCTCTTCTTTGGTCGAGGCATTTTGATTGAATGTAATACTTTTCCGTTTTCTGTTTTTGAAAGCATAGGCAGTCGTGGCAGTGTTCCCAGTTCTGCAATACAATTTTCTTAACCAATGTTAAAGTGGCTAAAACTTACATTATAGACCCATTAAACGTAAAAATAATAATTGTATAGATATCAACACAATTTTATTCTATTGATTTTCATGACATGAAACGCTATAACTCAGGAATAACATTTTATTGAGTGGTTTTTATAGCTGTTTCGATGATTTTGTCTGGCATCAGTGTCGAAAAAAATAACGATGCTTTCACCAATACAAACAAAACCATTGCCGAAGATTGAAAAATTAAAATTCAACTTTCAAAGCACTAGTTCGAGTTTTCCGACGTTTTTCACTATACAATGCGATAGCAGATGAAAAATTAATATCTTGTGAGTAATCGATTAGAGTTTGGTTGATATTACTTGATGGGAAGTGTGCGAAAACGATCATTTTCTTCACACTGTTTCGCAAAATTATTGATTTTCGGGCGAGGGGTGAGGGAAGGAGATGAAAGAAATGAGGGCCATTGTGGCAGCCATTTATGGCTAGCTTCCACCTTCACCTTAATTCACGCAAAATCACTTCGCAGGGAGAGTGGTGAATGGAAGATATCAAACCGCATTGTGAATAATTTTTCTTACATTTTTTGTTCTCAAATCTTTAATCCGAGGGTGCGATTCGACGAAAAATATATATAGAAGGTTGTGTTCAAGACATGACGCATTGTTGATGTAGAATTACGCTGTAATTTTTATCAAGTTGTATGACTTATTTTAAAATTATTAAAATTATTTTAGAATGAGTGACTTTTTTTTTATTGATCATTTAATTTACTTTTATTCGTTGAATTGTTAAATTGTTAAATTGTTAAATTGTTAAATTGTTAAATTGTTAAATTGTTAAATTGTTAAATTGTTAAATTGTTAAATTGTTAAATTGTTAAATTGTTAAATTGTTAAATTGTTAAATTGTTAAATTGTTAAATTGTTAAATTGTTAAATTGTTAAATTGTTAAATTGTTAAATTGTTAAATTGTTAAATTGTTAAATTGTTAAATTGTTAAATTGTTAAATTGTTAAATTGTTAAATTGTTAAATTGTTAAATTGTTAAATTGTTAAATTGTTAAATTGTTAAATTGTTAAATTGTTAAATTGTTAAATTGTTAAATTGTTAAATTGTTAAATTGTTAAATTGTTAAATTGTTAAATTGTTAAATTGTTAAATTGTTAAATTGTTAAATTGTTAAATTGTTAAATTGTTAAATTGTTAAATTGTTAAATTGTTAAATTGTTAAATTGTTAAATTGTTAAATTGTTAAATTGTTAAATTGTTAAATTGTTAAATTGTTAAATTGTTAAATTGTTAAATTGTTAAATTGTTAAATTGTTAAATTGTTAAATTGTTAAATTGTTAAATTGTTAAATTGTTAAATTGTTAAATTGTTAAATTGTTAAATTGTTAAATTGTTAAATTGTTAAATTGTTAAATTGTTAAATTGTTAAATTGTTAAATTGTTAAATTGTTAAATTGTTAAATTGTTAAATTGTTAAATTGTTAAATTGTTAAATTGTTAAATTGTTAAATTGTTAAATTGTTAAATTGTTAAATTGTTAAATTGTTAAATTGTTAAATTGTTAAATTGTTAAATTGTTAAATTGTTAAATTGTTAAATTGTTAAATTGTTAAATTGTTAAATTGTTAAATTGTTAAATTGTTAAATTGTTAAATTGTTAAATTGTTAAATTGTTAAATTGTTAAATTGTTAAATTGTTAAATTGTTAAATTGTTAAATTGTTAAATTGTTAAATTGTAAAATTGTAAAATTGTAAAATTGTAAAATTGTAAAATTGTAAAATTGTAAAATTGTAAAATTGTAAAATTGTAAAATTGTAAAATTGTAAAATTGTAAAATTGTAAAATTGTAAAATTGTAAAATTGTAAAATTGTAAAATTGTAAAATTGTAAAATTGTAAAATTGTAAAATTGTAAAATTGTAAAATTGTAAAATTGTAAAATTGTAAAATTGTAAAATTGTAAAATTGTAAAATTGTAAAATTGTAAAATTGTAAAATTGTAAAATTGTAAAATTGTAAAATTGTAAAATTGTAAAATTGTAAAATTGTAAAATTGTAAAATTGTAAAATCGTAAAATTGTAAAATTGTTAAATTAATAAACATTAATAGAAAAATAGCTTTTTTGTGATTCGATTATGTATTGGATTCGAAAATTAACGTTGAAAGTGAAATTGCGATTATATATAATCGAGTCCGACCTATAACTCGTAAAACCATAGAAAAACATATCAAATACCATTGAAGAGTTTTTCTTTGAAGTTCATCTTTCATTCCTTTTCAGGAGATCGAAAATCGATTGAAAAATTATAAATATTCAAAAGTGTGTTTACCATTCTTGCTAAAAGGAGAAGTAATGAAAAATATAGGTGTAACATGTTTCGATTTGGGATTAATTTACAGCTCGGACTCGATTATATATGACTCGATTATATACAATTTTTAACTCGATTATATACAGTTTGAAAACAAATATTTTTATTTACATTTCAAATATGACTCATTTCAAGCAAAAATGTAACCTTTCAACGTTGAAGTGAAATTTAAGTTGCTATAATGATAAAAATCGTAGGGTAAAAATCGTAATTTTTGAAGATTTTGCTTGAATTTTCACCAGGAATTGTTTATATCGATATTGCAGCGAAATTAAGAAAGATAGAAGTTTTGTGTCAAGGAACAAATTGTAGAGCGGTTTGTAAGCTTCAATTTAATTGATAGAAACAATCATGTTTAATACGAATTTTTATGATAAAATTTATATTAACACACTCAAAATTACTATTTTTTAAGTTTTTACTTCCGAAATGTTATTTAAATCCATTAATTCAGATGTTCCACTACTACATCTTGTACTAAATTTTCTCTCTTTCAAATGGAAGTAATGGAAGTAGTAAGCATAAAAAACAATTAAAAAAAATTGACATAGGATTATGTCTTTGATTTCTATATAGGGGGGTAACTCTACGAAAAAAGTAACGAAAGTAACGGAACACGTACAAAAAATCTAGTAAAAAACTTAATGAATTTGACGATTGAAATGGGTATGTTTTTTCGATTGCATTTACCACTCGCTTCCCTCTCTCACACAATTAGCAAGCTTTTTGTCTACATTCGAACGTTAGTTCGCAATGTTAATCGATGCATATTATTAATTATTCTCCATTTGACGATGATAGACATATATCAGTTGTTGTGTTGTATGTTGTTCAATCAATTCATGCTGAATTCACGTTTTTATCGTGTAGGTCTTGCTACTAACAATTCATGCAATGTTCGTCCAGAACAGGAATTTTCAGATTTTTTTTTATGACAGAGCACTTTTTATAGCAAAATAATTTGAAGGAGCACCTGCATGTTTTAATCAATAAAACAAATCTTATTTGCATCTACATTATCCAACTGGGAACAACTCTATTTCGGTTTCGAGTCGCAGTTACACGACATCTGACCCGGAGTAACAAGATAAATCACTATATGACCAGTGAAATGAAATTAAAGAATTGTTTTTTTTCAAGGTGGGTTTCCTCATTCGCTATCCAACTCTTGACGAGTAAAGTTCAGTGTCGTTATTGTGCGTTGCCACTTTTACTATTGTGCGATTGGTATAGTGTACGAGTGAAGGTCATTGCTGTCCGCTTTCGAATTGACCTTTTGTGAAGTGGAAGCAGCGCTCTTGCAGCTTGCAGCCCTTGGCGGCTGTTGAACATTGGCATAACGGGATCGCCATCGTGTGGCTGTCGTTAACGGGAATTATCATCACGTGACCGTGTGAGCTATTCTTGCGCTATTGTGTTGATCCATAGCGCGTAGCCTCTGTCTCTCCCTGGTTAGGGCAGTAGAGCGCAGTATCGGAACAACTTTTATATTAAGGTACACATATTTAATATTAATATTATTATTCAACTCATATGTTCATTGCTTAATATTATCATCATAATTTTTTGTTTGTTTGTTTTGTTATTTTTTTTTGAGATTATTGTTAAAATCAATAATAGATTAGAAATAAGACACATTTGTAAAATGGAGAATAGTGGAGGATCTCCAGAGATGGAGATCTCCGATAATGAATCCCATTCAAGATCTGGGAAAAAACATAAACGAGTCCCTCAAAAAGAAGATAATTCTTCTGGGGACGAATCTGCTCATCCTTCCAAGCCCCCCTCTAAGAAAATAGCAAGCCTCCCTTCTGAACCCACTGTTACTTGCACTCCCCGTCTCCCATCATCGATTTCGCCTCCCCCTTCTGATGTTTCCGATCCAACCCAATCCTCATCCTCGTCTTCTCCCTCTGTTGTCTCCGCTCCACGTGTCAGAGTTTATCCAGAAGATGCACCTGGAACTGGCCCGTGGGTTGTTTTCCTCCGGCCAAAACCAAAAGGAAAAAGCCTTAACGTGATTCAGATCATGAAAGATCTGGCCAGATACACTTCTGTATCTGAAATTCGCAGGGTTAGACCGAACAAATTGCGGGTTGTCGTGAATGAACGGAAACACGCAAACGAGATTGTTGCTGATCAACACTTCACTCTCGAATATAGAACATTTATACCCTCCCATAACGTAGAAATTGAGGGGGTGATAACTGAAACGGGTGTGACGAGCGAACAAATAAAAAAAAGAAGCAAAAGGCAAGTTCAAGAAGCTTCCCTCAATGGAAGTAAAGATCTTGGACTGTCGCCAACTCGGGAAACTCTCCCATGATGGGGACCAAACTAAATTTACGCCGTCAGACTCGTTTCGAGCCACCTTTGCTGGTGCCGCCCTCCCTGACTACGTTACGGTGGACAAATTGAGACTACCTGTGCGACTCTTCGTGCCAAAGCCCATGACTTGCAACAAATGCAAGTCAGTTGGTCACACTTCGGATTATTGTGCCAACAAGGAGCGCTGTGTCACTTGCGGAGAGCAACATGAGGGGAAATCCTGCAGTGCGACTGAGCATAAATGTCCATATTGCGGGGGAACCCCACATGAGCTCTCAGCTTGTGAAACTTACAAGAGTCGCTGGGAGAAACAGAAGCGCTCTTTAAAGGAACGCTCGAAGCGCACTTTTGCGGAAATTTTAAAGGGCGCTTCTCCACTGGCCCAACAACAACAACAACCAATCTCAACACACAATACCTTTTCCACGTTGCCAGTTGATGAAATGGAAGCGGACACAGCTAGCGGGGGCACACCGTTTATTTTCAAAGGGAATCCCCGGCGCAAAAATGTGACCACTCCCAAAGTTCAAGAACAAGTCCCCCCGGTGATACCCCCAGTTAGCTTGCCTAAAAAATCGAGTGCAGCGGACAAGCAAAATAAGGTTCCTTCTGGCTTCCGTGGGAATAGTTCACCTTCGAACGACCCAGCACTCGAGGGGACATCAAAAACCCCAACTGTCCCTGTTTTTCCGTCCAGCTCAACTTTCCAATCGGGATTTATAAAGTTGTCTGACATTTTGGATCAAATCTTCAAGTGTTTTAATGTTTCCGACTCCATCAGAACCCTTGTCATCTCAATGCTTCCAGTATTAAAGACAATTTTACAGCAATTGATGCAAACATGGCCCCTCCTTGCAATGATTATCTCTCTTGATGTCTAATTTAGATAGAGAGGTCGGAGATATCACTGTTTTCAGTGGAATTGTCGTAGTCTTATCCCTAAATTGGATACATTCAAAATTTTAATTCATAACTTCAATTGGGATGTTTTTGCTCTGTCCGAAACTTGGCTTTCTTCGCGAGATGATATCTCTTTCCACGATTTTAATATTATACGCTTGGACCGCGATGACAGATACGGAGGGGTACTATTGGGGATCAATAAGTGCCACTCATTTTTTCGAATTGACCTTCCACCTATTGGAGGGATCGAAGCTGTTGCTTGGCATGCAATCATCAGAGGCAAAGACCTCTGTATAGTCAGCTTGTTTTGGCCTCCGAGAGCTGCGGTTAACCGCAAACAAATTGATGACATGTGCTCACTCCTTCCTGAGCCACGATTGATCTTGGGAGACTTCAACTCTCACGGAACTGCTTGGGGGGAACAGTACGACGACAATCGTTCATCGTTGATATATGACCTTTGTAACAGCTTCAATATGACCGTTTTGAACACTGGGGAAACAACACGTGTACCTAAACCTCCTGCTAACCCAAGTGCTCTTGACCTCTCGCTTTGCTCGAATTCACTATCGTTAGATTGCAAGTGGAATGTAATCCAGAACCACAACGGTAGTGATCACTTGCCAATCAAAATTTCCATCACCATTGGGTCGAATTCTTCTGAATCTATAAATATGGCATATGACCTCACAAGACACATTGACTGGAAAAAATATGCGGACGCGATTGCTCTAGCCATCAATTCCAGAGATGGTTTACCTCCATTGGAGGAGTATAACTTCCTTTTTCGTTTGATCTATGACAGCGCGGTTCGCGCTCAAACGAAACCCATCCCAGGTTCCACCATTTCCCGAAAGCCTCCCAATTTATGGTGGGATAGCCAATGTTCCAAGCTTTATGTAGAAAAATCGAATGCATTTAAAGCTTTTCGGAAACGTGGAACCCCTGAACATTTTCAAACGTATTTAGCCCTTGAAGATCAATTTAAAAACATAATCAACGGGAAAAAACGTGCTTATTGGCGAAATTTCGTGGGAGGTTTGTCTCGAGAAACGTCAATGAAAAAATTATGGAAAGTGGCTGGAAACATGAGAAATCGCTCTTCGACGAATGAAAGCGAAGAATATTCACATCGATGGATTTTTAATTTTGCACGGAAGGTTTGTCCTGATTCCGCTCCTGTGCAAAAAATTGTTCGAGATATACCACAAGGTAGGTGCGATCTTGATTCCGAGTTTTCGATGGTAGAATTCTCTCTTGCTCTGCTCTCATGTAACAATTCTGCTCAGGGATCGGATAGAATTAAGTTCAACTTGCTGAAAAACCTCCCTGATGTGGCGAAACATCGCTTGTTGAATTTATTCAATCGGTTTCTGGAGCATAATATTGTTCCAGATGATTGGAGACAAGTACGAGTTATAGCTATTCAAAAACCCGGAAAACCCGCGTCCGACTTCAATTCGTACCGCCCAATAGCAATGCTGTCTTGTATACGGAAATTGTTGGAGAAAATGATCTTGTTTCGCCTTGATCGATGGGTTGAAACGAATGGCCTACTCTCAGATACACAATATGGGTTCCGCAGGGGCAAGGGGACGAATGATTGTCTTGCGTTGCTTTCTTCAGAAATTCAAATGGCTTACACCGAAAAAAAACAAATGGCTTCAGTATTCTTGGACATAAAGGGGGCCTTCGATTCTGTTTCAATAGAGGTTTTGTCGGACAAATTACACTCTCGGGGTATGCCGCCTCTATTGAATAATATGTTATATAACTTGCTTTGTGAGAAACATTTGAACTTTTCTCACGGAGATTCGGCAGTAAGTCGGGTCTCTTACATGGGCCTCCCCCAGGGCTCATGTTTAAGCCCTCTTTTGTACAACTTCTATGTAAGCGACATCGACAATTGCCTTACACAAAATTGCAGCCTAAGACAACTTGCAGATGATGGAGTGGTGTCTGTCGTAGGATCAAACGAATCCGACCTGCAAGGACCCTTACAAGATACTTTGAACAATTTTTCAACCTGGGCCATTGGGCTAGGGATCGAATTCTCCACGGAGAAAACAGAGATGGTGGTTTTTTCTAGGAAGCATAAACCAGCAAAACCAAAGCTTCAACTTTTGGGTAAACCGATCACTCATGCTATGTCATTCAAGTATCTTGGGGTCTGGTTCGACTCCAAATGTACTTGAGGGGGCCCATATTAGGTATCTGAGTAAAAAATGTCAACAAAGAATAAACTTTCTCCGTATAATTACCGGCACCTGGTGGGGAGCCCATCCCGAAGATCTTATAATGTTGTATCGAACAACTATTCTCTCAGTGATGGAGTATGGCAGTTTCTGTTTTCAATCAGCTGCCAAAACACACCTCATTAAACTCGAGCGAATTCAGTATCTTTGTTTCCGTATCGCGTTGGGATGTATGCCCTCAACGCATACCATGAGTCTCGAGGTTTTGGCAGGCCTACTCCCACTAAAAGATCGCTTCAATTTATTATCTCTTCGGTTCCTCATCCGGTGTAAGGTAATTCCATTGGTGATCGGAAATTTTGAGCAATTGATCGAGCTAAATTTTCATTCTGGATTCATGAGTTCATATCATGAATTCACCTCTATGCAGGTTGTTCCTTCTTCGTATATTCCTAACCGTGTTTGTTTTCCTGACTACATCAATTCCACTGTACATTTCGATCTGTTCATGAAGGAGAAAATCCATGAAAATCCAGATTATCTTAGATTGGGGTTCGTTCCTACAATGCAAAGTATGGGCGTATCAATGGTGATAATATATACTTTACTGAAGGGTCCTCTATGAATGAGTCCACAGGATTTGGAGTGTTCAACGAATTTTTTAGCACCTCACACAGTGTTCAGAATCCTTGCTCGGTATATATTGCTGAATTGGTATCAAGACACTGGGCGCTGGACAGCGTCGCCTCACGACCTGTTGAACACTATTACATTGTAACGGATAGTCTTAGCTCTGTCGATGCTATCCGTTCAGTGAGGCCGGAAAAGCACTCGCCGTACTTCCTTGAGAGAATACGAGAAATTTTGAGTGCTTTATCCAGACGCTGTTATGTCATTACCTTTGTCTGGGTCCCTTCACATTGCTCAATTCCGGGTAATGAGAGGGCTGACTCATTAGCAAAGGTAGGTGCAATTGAAGGCGATATATATCAGCGCCAAATCGCCTTCAATGAATTGTATTCTTTACTTCGCAAAAATACCATCGCTAACTGGCAACGCAAGTGGAATGAAGATGAATTGGGCCGGTGGTTTCACTCGATTATCCCTAAGGTTAGCCTCAAACCGTGGTTCAAAAGTCTAGACTTGAGTCGGGACTTTATCCGCACCTTCTCCCGACTCATGTCCAATCACTGTTCGTTAGATGCACTACTCTTTCGTTTCAATCTTGCCAGCAGCAACATCGAGCACATTGTTTGGTCGTGCGAGGTGTATCTGGTCGCCAGATCGAATTTAGAAAACTCCCTTCGGGCCCGAGGAAGACAGCCCAATGTGCCAGTGAGAGATGTGTTGGCTCGGTTAGACCTTGATTACATGTCCTATATATATATATATATATATATATATATATATATATATATATATATATATATATATATATATATATATATATATATATATATATATATATATATATATATATATATATATATATATATATATATATATATATATATATATATATATATATATATATATATATATATATATATATATATATATATATACTTTCCTTAAAGCTATAGATCTTCATGTGTGATTGTCCCTACATCCTTATACCCTCCTTTCCTTCCTTGGCGGGTAATTCGTCCCCTTGCTATAAATAGTAGAATAAGTTGAAATGTAAATAAACTATAGATATACAAATAGATTTAAGAATTGAGGGCTCATCAACATTGTTACCTTTTCCTTATATCCCATCCTTCTCCTAAAAATATGTCACCCTTCTAAACTCGAGTACACCGCGAGTAATCGGTTTTCCACCTTACTAACCATAGATTTAAGAAAAAAAATTTTATATATAACTTACGTTTTTAAATTAAAGGAGATATTGGCAAAAAGAGATAAATTATATGACGAAGTCGTATTAACACTGACCAAAACACAAAGGAACACACATAAACAACACAACCGGCATCTGGAAGACGAACCAAAATTGGTCCCAGATCAGCAAGTGTTACATAAAGTGCAGGGAATTCGGAATAAAACGAGAAAACGATATTCAACGGTTCAAGTTGTCGAAGACAGATTGAAAAGCTTTATTGACGACTCGAATCGTAGATTACACAAAAATAATATAAAAAGAATAAATAATAACTAATAATATTTTTTCTTTCAGATGGCACTTTGTCTGTTGATCCTTCTTGTTCTGCAAATGCAACTTTATTTTGGACAAATCATTCAAATTCAAGACATTTCAACAAACCCCGGACTATTGACCATACGAATGGAATCAACATTCATCAAAAACGGACATATTCACGTTTATCACGAAGTAGACCTCGACCTATACCAACCTATACTTAACCAACTCAACACCATAATCACCGGATTAGAAACCTTTCCTAACATCAGAGAAATCACAAGAATGTTGCGTAGTAAAATGCATGAAATTACAAACTTATACAGAATCCTTTCCCCTAAGGAGAGACACAGAAGAGGAGCCTTCAATTTTTTAGGGTCTACAATAAAATTAATTACAGGAAACCTAGACCAAGAAGATTTAGACAGAATTAACACGGAGATTGAACATCTCAAGGCAGGAAATCGACAGTTAATTAATGAAAACAATTTACAAGCAACAATCAATGAAAAACTACAAAATAGAATAAATAAAATAATCCAATCCATTAATGACCAACAAAGTAAGTTGGTAAAACAAATTATTTCAAATAGACAAGCTATATTAGATCCCAACAATGTAAACCAAAATTTCACGGCCCTCAGCAAAGTAATCAGAGTTTCATTTCACCTAGACCAAATACGAAACCACCTAGACACCGTATTCGAAACCATTCAATTAGCTCGCGTAAATGTGATTTCGAGGAACTTCCTAGAACCGGAGGAATTAAAAGTCATAGTGCATCAGTTAGAAAAACAGAACATTACATTGCTTAATTCAGAACAGGCTTATGAATTTATAAGTATAAAAATAGTCTTTAAGAACAGCAAATTATATTTTGTTATCTCAGTGCCATTTGTTAAAACGGAAATATTTAACGAGTTGCTGCTGGAACCATTACCAATCAACGGAACATCTCTAAAACTACCATCAAGGACAGCAATAGTAGGAAGCCAATCAACTTATCTTCTCAACGGGCGATGCCAACCTGTGGGACAAAATACCATGTGCGATCAGA
The DNA here is from genome assembly GCF_029784135.1 of Toxorhynchites rutilus septentrionalis. Lineage (NCBI taxonomy): Eukaryota > Metazoa > Arthropoda > Insecta > Diptera > Culicidae > Toxorhynchites > Toxorhynchites rutilus. Next base: position 36,864,815 of record NC_073745.1, read on the forward strand.
ACAATCTGATAGACGTTTCCAACGACGCATGTTATTCCAAAATCCTACGAGGATTTTCCGGAAAGTGCAGCTTCGTGGATCACGATGCCAATTCAGGCGTCAAGCGGCTAACTGATTTCCATATCGTGCTGAAGGACGTTCAAAAAGTATTCATACAAACGGATTGCAAACTGACAAACAGAACACTATCAGGTAGTTTTCTAATATACTTCTCAAACTGTGCAGTAATCATCAATGGCACAAAGTTTGACAATCGAGAAAGACACAACAAACAAACACCACTGGCAATATCGCTAGATGGTCTACAAATAGAAAAAGGCGCTCTCGAGGAGAATATAACTATAGAAAAACTACAAGAATTAAACATCCGCAACCGTGAACGAATGGATTCAATAGAAGAATCATTTGCAATCCATATCTCAACAAATATCGGAATATTTTCGATAATTATAATTTCTGGAATAGTAATAGCCATAACGAAAATCAACAAACGCACTAGTAACGTATTTAAAATTGGCCAGCATCCATTCCCAGAACCCCGCAGAACATTACCAGAGAAGAAGGAAAATTCAGAGAAACCAACATCCGCTAAAATCGAACCGGGACGGTTCGAACTTCATGAGGGAGCAGTTACCGTCAATTCCAAACGGCAACACCAGCCATGCACCAGCTCGAACAACCTAAACAGCGGCATCATCACTTTTGGCCAAACGTCCCATCTTCACTGAAATAACATATTCAACGTAGACACCACAACACGAATCAGCATAACAGGCAACGGTACGCAACTCGAGAATGTAGGTATCAAATTCCCTTCGGCTCATTGAGTAGGCATAAATCATAAGTCATGTAAACTGGAAGCGATAATAAAGTTAGTCTTAATCTTACAGTGAACAAGTGTAGTTCTTTTTTAAAAACGCTCTCCTTTAATTTAAAAACGTAAGTTATATATAAAATTTTTTTTCTTAAATCTATGGTTAGTAAGGTGGAAAACCGATTACTCGCGGTGTACTCGAGTTTAGAAGGGTGACATATTTTTAGGAGAAGGATGGGATATAAGGAAAAGGTAACAATGTTGATGAGCCCTCAATTCTTAAATCTATTTGTATATCTATAGTTTATTTACATTTCAACTTATTCTACTATTTATAGCAAGGGGACGAATTACCCGCCAAGGAAGGAAAGGAGGGTATAAGGATGTAGGGACAATCACACATGAAGATCTATAGCTTTAAGGAAAGTATATATATATATATATATATATATATATATATATATATATATATATATATATATATATATATATATATATATATATACTTTCCTTAAAGCTATAGATCTTCATGTGTGATTGTCCCTACATCCTTATACCCTCCTTTCCTTCCTTGGCGGGTAATTCGTCCCCTTGCTATAAATAGTAGAATAAGTTGAAATGTAAATAAACTATAGATATACAAATAGATTTAAGAATTGAGGGCTCATCAACATTGTTACCTTTTCCTTATATCCCATCCTTCTCCTAAAAATATGTCACCCTTCTAAACTCGAGTACACCGCGAGTAATCGGTTTTCCACCTTACTAACCATAGATTTAAGAAAAAAAATTTTATATATAACTTACGTTTTTAAATTAAAGGAGAGCGTTTTTAAAAAAGAACTACACTTGTTCACTGTAAGATTAAGACTAACTTTATTATCGCTTCCAGTTTACATGACTTATGATTTATGCCTACTCAATGAGCCGAAGGGAATTTGATACCTACATTCTCGAGTTGCGTACCGTTGCCTGTTATGCTGATTCGTGTTGTGGTGTCTACGTTGAATATGTTATTTCAGTGAAGATGGGACGTTTGGCCAAAAGTGATGATGCCGCTGTTTAGGTTGTTCGAGCTGGTGCATGGCTGGTGTTGCCGTTTGGAATTGACGGTAACTGCTCCCTCATGAAGTTCGAACCGTCCCGGTTCGATTTTAGCGGATGTTGGTTTCTCTGAATTTTCCTTCTTCTCTGGTAATGTTCTGCGGGGTTCTGGGAATGGATGCTGGCCAATTTTAAATACGTTACTAGTGCGTTTGTTGATTTTCGTTATGGCTATTACTATTCCAGAAATTATAATTATCGAAAATATTCCGATATTTGTTGAGATATGGATTGCAAATGATTCTTCTATTGAATCCATTCGTTCACGGTTGCGGATGTTTAATTCTTGTAGTTTTTCTATAGTTATATTCTCCTCGAGAGCGCCTTTTTCTATTTGTAGACCATCTAGCGATATTGCCAGTGGTGTTTGTTTGTTGTGTCTTTCTCGATTGTCAAACTTTGTGCCATTGATGATTACTGCACAGTTTGAGAAGTATATTAGAAAACTACCTGATAGTGTTCTGTTTGTCAGTTTGCAATCCGTTTGTATGAATACTTTTTGAACGTCCTTCAGCACGATATGGAAATCAGTTAGCCGCTTGACGCCTGAATTGGCATCGTGATCCACGAAGCTGCACTTTCCGGAAAATCCTCGTAGGATTTTGGAATAACATGCGTCGTTGGAAACGTCTATCAGATTGTTCTGATCGCACATGGTATTTTGTCCCACAGGTTGGCATCGCCCGTTGAGAAGATAAGTTGATTGGCTTCCTACTATTGCTGTCCTTGATGGTAGTTTTAGAGATGTTCCGTTGATTGGTAATGGTTCCAGCAGCAACTCGTTAAATATTTCCGTTTTAACAAATGGCACTGAGATAACAAAATATAATTTGCTGTTCTTAAAGACTATTTTTATACTTATAAATTCATAAGCCTGTTCTGAATTAAGCAATGTAATGTTCTGTTTTTCTAACTGATGCACTATGACTTTTAATTCCTCCGGTTCTAGGAAGTTCCTCGAAATCACATTTACGCGAGCTAATTGAATGGTTTCGAATACGGTGTCTAGGTGGTTTCGTATTTGGTCTAGGTGAAATGAAACTCTGATTACTTTGCTGAGGGCCGTGAAATTTTGGTTTACATTGTTGGGATCTAATATAGCTTGTCTATTTGAAATAATTTGTTTTACCAACTTACTTTGTTGGTCATTAATGGATTGGATTATTTTATTTATTCTATTTTGTAGTTTTTCATTGATTGTTGCTTGTAAATTGTTTTCATTAATTAACTGTCGATTTCCTGCCTTGAGATGTTCAATCTCCGTGTTAATTCTGTCTAAATCTTCTTGGTCTAGGTTTCCTGTAATTAATTTTATTGTAGACCCTAAAAAATTGAAGGCTCCTCTTCTGTGTCTCTCCTTAGGGGAAAGGATTCTGTATAAGTTTGTAATTTCATGCATTTTACTACGCAACATTCTTGTGATTTCTCTGATGTTAGGAAAGGTTTCTAATCCGGTGATTATGGTGTTGAGTTGGTTAAGTATAGGTTGGTATAGGTCGAGGTCTACTTCGTGATAAACGTGAATATGTCCGTTTTTGATGAATGTTGATTCCATTCGTATGGTCAATAGTCCGGGGTTTGTTGAAATGTCTTGAATTTGAATGATTTGTCCAAAATAAAGTTGCATTTGCAGAACAAGAAGGATCAACAGACAAAGTGCCATCTGAAAGAAAAAATATTATTAGTTATTATTTATTCTTTTTATATTATTTTTGTGTAATCTACGATTCGAGTCGTCAATAAAGCTTTTCAATCTGTCTTCGACAACTTGAACCGTTGAATATCGTTTTCTCGTTTTATTCCGAATTCCCTGCACTTTATGTAACACTTGCTGATCTGGGACCAATTTTGGTTCGTCTTCCAGATGCCGGTTGTGTTGTTTATGTGTGTTCCTTTGTGTTTTGGTCAGTGTTAATACGACTTCGTCATATAATTTATCTCTTTTTGCCAATATTTCTTCGGCGTCCAGAGGTCTTTCATCTTGGTCCTTGATACCTAAAAAGATTTCTCGGGGTTTCATGTTAGTTGCAGAATGTATGGTTTCATTATATAAAGTGCAAGAAATTCTGTATAATTCTTTGTTGGATAGTGATTCATACTTATGCCTATTACAACGATAAATCTCGGCGAGTGTACTGTGGAATCTTTCCACTATTCCGTTGGTCTCGCTATGATTTGTCGGTGTAAAATATATTTGTATGCCTAGGTCATCGAGGAGTCCTCGAACCTCAATAGATCTCATGGATGGCTCGTTATCGCATACAATAAGTTGAGGTTTCCCATGAGTGCTAAAGAACTTCAGAAGGGCTCTTCTTATATCTTGTATTGTTCTGGACTTGATACTTACTAAAACTCCGAACCTAGAGAATTTATCTACAATGGATAAGAACATATCCGGTTGAGATATGAATATGTCCACATGGATAATCTCTAGTGGCCGTTTTGGGATGGGGGTCTGTCCTAGTTTGATTTTGTAAGGTGCTCTATCATATTTGGCTTTATTGCATTGATCGCATAATCTTATGTACGTTCTGATTTTTCTTTTCATGCTAGGGAAATAGTATGTTCGAGAGATTTGCTGAAGATTTTCCTGAATACCTCTGTGGGCGAAATCATGTTGTCCTCGTATGATTTCGTTCTGGCGTTCTTCGGTAGTGACGTCTTCTAAGGTGATTTGGGATATTCTCATTCTAAAAGTTTTATTTCGGCTAAAATAGTTTTTGTAGACTATTTGAAGAGAAGGTAGGACGGTCTCTGGACAATTGATGCAATTTAATTTTTTTGGATTTGTGTAATCACGTAGTATTCTTAGAAGGGTCGGAACTCCGAAATGTAATTTTGTTATCGTTTTTCTGAACACGCGTGGAAAAATCTCTTCGACTTCTTCACTGTCTGTCTGTCCAATTTTTAAAACTATTTGATTTGAAAATGCATTCAGTGGTTTTAGTGTCATAGGTATGAATTCCGAGTCATCCGTGTCTGCCGAATGAACGGTTGCGTCGTCGGTATCGTTTTCGTCTTCGTTATTATCTGTGTCTTCGTTGAGATTGATCTCTAGGGGAATCCGAGATAGGGAGTCGGCAACAGTGTTTTGTTTGCCTGGTCGGTATTTAATGTCATAGTCGTATTCTTCAAGATCTAATCTCCAGCGGATCAATTTACTGTTGGGGGTTTTCAAATTTAAACCGTAAGTCAAGGGCTGGTGGTCAGTGTATAGTGTGAATTTGCGGCCAAATAAATATGGTCGAAAGTATTTACAGCCCCACCAAATGGCTAGTAATTCCTTTTCGATCGTTGAGAGATTTTCTTCGGATTTGGTTAGAGTTCTCGAGGCGAACGCTACTGGTTTGTCTCGACCTATTATGCCTTGGGATAATACGGCTCCAATCGCGTGGTTAGAGGCGTCTGTGGTTAAGATGAAGTCTCGTGTAAAGTCGGGGTATTGCAGTATGTCGCTACTTGTTAATATATTTTTACATTTGTGAAAAGCTTCAATAAATTCCTCTGAATGATGGACTTCCTCACCTTTCCTCAAACAGTTTGTTAGGGGCTTTGCGATTTTCGCAAAGTCTCTAATGAACTTCCTATAATATCCTAACACGCCGAGGAACCCACGGAGTTGTTTCTCATTCTTAGGTAAAGGCCACTCTTTTATTGTTTGTATTTTATTGGGATTAGGCTTAACGCCCTCTGGAGTCACAATATGACCCAGGAAAGCAACTTCTTTTTTCAAGAATTCGCTTTTGTCCAACTGAAGTTTCATGTTAAATCTTTTAAGTCTATCGAAAATTTTACAAAGGCTTTCAATGTGTTCTTGAAGACTGGTGGAGAAAATTATAATGTCATCCATATACACAAGGCATATGGTGCCAATATAATCTCTAAGGACATTATCCATCACGCGTTGAAACGTGGATGGAGCATTCCGAAGACCAAATGGCATCCTAAGGAATTCATAGTGCCCATGCTCCACGCTGAAGGCGGTTTTTGGTATGTCCCGATCTTGAATTTCAATTTGGTGAAACCCACTAGCTAAGTCCAATGTAGAGAAATAGTGACAACGTCCCAGTTTGTCCAATATTTCATTTATATTGGGTATAGGGTACTTGTCTTCGATAGTCTTTTGGTTCAATTTTCTATAGTCTATCACTAGACGCCATTTTCCTTCCCTGATGCGTCCTCTTTCTTGGGGACAATCCACACCGGGGAAGACCAAGGGCTGCTCGAGTGACGAATAATACCCTGATCGAGCATTTTGCTTATTTGCTGTTGCACTTCAGCTTTATGGCAATAAGGGTATCTATAGGATTTCGAGTGTACCGGTATTTCATCTTTGGTGTTAATTTCGTGTTTAATAGCACTTGTGAAGGTCAAGTTTAGTCCTTCTTGATGAAATATATCGCTGTATTTCTTTATTATTTTGAACAGATTTTGGCGTTCTTCTGAGTTTAGGTGGTCTGAGCGGATTTGTTTCAGCAGTTCTTGAGGGTTATTATTCATTGAATCAGGAGGTGAGACTTCGTCAAAATTGTTTAATTCGGAAAAAATAGGTCTGTTTGAATTAACTTTCACCGGACAATGGCTAGTATTTCTAATCATGACAGTAGCTTTATTATCGGTTGATCGATAGAGTCCTGGAAGGATATTCACGTCGTTTGTTAAGGAGTAAAGTTCTGGAATATAGAAGTCACCGTTCTGTATGTCTATTGGAAGTTTTATAGGAACCTCTTCATTTGCATTCAAGTTGATGTCGTAGGAATTAGGATATTTCCTACTCATCTGGATGGTATAGTCTGGAAATTTAAGTGTGTTAGAAGAAGTGATTATGTCGGCTTCAAGTTCAGTCAATGTTTGATAGCCAATAAGTCCGTCAAAGTAGGGATGAAATTTGAACAAAAAGAATGTGATGGGAGGTTTTCCATCGAAGGGAGAAAATTCAACGGATTCGCTAATGGAATGGGTGCCGTTGATATTTCTGACGAAAGAATGATTTAGTTTGGAAATTTTTAGATTTGCAATTTTCGCAGGATTGATGTAATTTTTGTTAGCGCCACTGTCTATCAAAAATTTCATCTCTCCTATTTTCGTGTTTAATTTTACATATGGGATAAAATTTGTTATCTCCCGTTTGAACTGTCTGAATCCGGTTGAAAATTTAAATCATCTACATTTCCTTCTGTGTTCTCAGATGTCTCATTGGTTTCGATGTTTCCTCCGAAAATGTTTGGATCATTTTCTGAATAGATGTTGTTATGGGGGTCATAGTCTGGGTAATTTCCCTCAACCTTCGCTAAGGCATAATTGTCATTTTCAGCATGTCCATAATCGGGCAAATATGTTTCTTCACAATGTTCGAAATGATAGTTGGGACTTGGGTGAAAAGGATTTAAATTCTGGCGTGGTTTAAAATGGTTATTATTGTTTCTATTCATGTAATTTACGTTCCTACTTCGGATCGAGTGATCCACCTCCATAGGGACTGGTTTGGGAAAATTATTTTGATGGTTTTGTCCAAACTGATTGCGGGGAAAATTAGGATTTGGTTGCTGGGTGAAATTATTTCTGAAAATTGGGGGTCTCTGAATTGGGTTTGGAGAGAAATTAGGTTGCCAATTGATTGGTTTGGGGTTCGGTGGAAAACGGGGTACGTTCACAGGACCATTGTATGGTGCTGAAAATTTAAAAGGATTCACTGGCCGGGTAGGTATGTTTGGAGGAATAGGAGCTCTTGGATGATTAAATGGTTTCGGTGGTAGCATTGGTTTATATGATTTTACATAATTATAGTTTTGCTCCTCCATACAAAGTCGGAGAGCGTCTTTCATTGTAGTGGGGCATTGGGCTCTAATGATTGGTCCTAGCGGCTCTCTTAAGCCAGCGAGGAAAACTTTTAGCCCTATGTCCTGGAAAAATTCTTTCTTTGCTTGTTTCACGGCTGCATTTTGTTCTGTTATGCTCAGATTATTTGTGAGCAGTGAAACGATGTGCGATACCTTGGAGTAAAATTCTTCCACGTTTCCGATTTGGTTCAATTTGAAGAGGTCTCTGGTGAGGGAGACCTCGTCACGCCTGTCGCTGTAATGTGTGATTAGGGTTTGTTTTATCTCGGCCCACGTTAGGTTGGTGCCGTATAGTTCGAGTACGTTGTCAGCGTCCCCAATTACTTTTGTGCGGATCGCTTGAATCCACACTCTATAGACGTTAGTATTCTGTGCCTCATTCAGCAGAGGGATTATATTATCAATCCCCTTTAAAAATGAGTTTAATTTTAACGGGTTTCCGTCGAAACACGGAAGATCCCGAATAATTTGGGGCGTCTGTAACGATTTTAGTATCGATTCCGTTCTTTGCTCCGGCACTTGAATCACCTGCACGGGGTTCGCTTGCCTGTTGGCAGCCAGTTGGGCGGCAAGTGATTGAGCATTTCGCTCACCTTGCGCTGCTTGGATTTGTAATTGAGCGATCTGCTCATCCTTCTCGGCCAGACGGCTGGCCAGTTGTTCCAAACTCGCTTGGAGAAGTTCGAGCTGGTTCTCTGCCATGTCTCGGCCTCGATTGAAATTCCTAAATCGCTTAATTTTGGAAATTAAAATTTCCTTGTTTAAAAAAGTATTTTACTTGGTACCGGTTATAAAAATTCACCTTTTTATTCGTTATTAAATCACTAAATATTAAATCACTACACCTAGTCTCTAGGAAATTAAAATATCTTTTTATAAAGTTTTTCACTTGGTACCGGTTATAAAAAAAATCACCTTTTTATTCGTTATTAAATCACTAAATATTAAATCACTATACCTAGTCTCTTTTTGCTTACCTTAATTTTTGCGATATTCCTTCGCTGGTTCTGATCGCTTGGTTTTGTTAGTTGTCCTTGGGGTGCCACTACAATCGATAAGCCGTCGATTCGGTCACACACGCGAACTTCTAACTAAAACCGCAATCCGCACGACTGCGCCACTTACGTTTTTAAATTAAAGGAGAGCGTTTTTAAAAAAGAACTACACTTGTTCACTGTAAGATTAAGACTAACTTTATTATCGCTTCCAGTTTACATGACTTATGATTTATGCCTACTCAATGAGCCGAAGGGAATTTGATACCTACATTCTCGAGTTGCGTACCGTTGCCTGTTATGCTGATTCGTGTTGTGGTGTCTACGTTGAATATGTTATTTCAGTGAAGATGGGACGTTTGGCCAAAAGTGATGATGCCGCTGTTTAGGTTGTTCGAGCTGGTGCATGGCTGGTGTTGCCGTTTGGAATTGACGGTAACTTATATAGTTTTAAAATTATATTTAAGAATTCGGCTCCTTTAAACTTAAGTAACTGAGCCTGTAAAAATAAACGAATTAATAAAAAAAAGGTGGGTTTCCTGGCGGGAGCATTTGTTATAACTTCGCGGAGCACAAATTTCCCGCGGAGCTTCATTTGAAAACCCCCCTAGTCCAGGATATCATGATATCGAGCATGTTGTTTGGTAATGTAAAAAAGCAAATAAAGAATTTAACTGGCTGCTGATTTAGAGGTTCGATAGGGTATACTCACGCATATCAAATTATGACAGCTTGAGTAGTCGTGATCTTAATATATTATATGTATGTCTTCCTTAGAAGCCCACTTCACTTCCTCGAATGCACATGTCCATTCTCCTTTCCCTTTCCTATACATAAGCAGAACTTAGCACTCAATGAAATCTGTTCACTAATGCAGCTACACGAACTTCTCAAAAGAGCACTATTGGCCATGGGATACTCAATACACATGGCTCTAAAGTTCACAATGTTCCGGACAACGTGGCAACGAAGGAGAAATGCTTTTATCTATATTATTTATCTATTTTTATCTATAATATATTTCTGTATTCATAGATTTATTTACCTTAGGTTTATATTTATGTAGATCATAACTATTTAGACTTGTGTTCAAAAATGATAAATGATGACTCATAATTGAATGAACAGAAGAAAAGGGTAGTAATGGCTTCAATGGTATATTTGTGTACATTTTTGAACAGAATTTGGTTTCGGATTCTACCACATTATCTCATCTAACCCGTAAAGGAAACAAGTTTATACAGGAAACGGTTATTTTTTGTGCTTCTAATTGATGTATCAAAAGAGAAAAAAATACAGATTTTGATCAATGAGAAAACTCAATTTAAATGCAATTACTACACACAATCACAGTCCTATGTCAAGATCCCGTCCGTGCTAGGTTCAGATCCATCATCTTTTGTTTTGACTCGATTATATACAGGATTCGATTGTATACAGTGAACAGAAATCCGACACTGTATATAATCGAGTCCGCCTTGTACATGGTTGGCAGAATTTTTTTCGAGACCACTTAACCATTTTACTCTGTTCTTTTCTATGCTAGACACATGACAAATATTTTTTTAAAGGCGAAATGAAGGAAAAACAAATAGAATCTCTCAGTTTCAATGATCTTTTATTTACAATCGCTGATATTTTTCTTTTTCAATTGAAATTTTGCTTGCATATCCTGTTTGATAAAAATTCCATCATTTCTTTTTATCATCGCCGACATAAACCCATCCGGCGGCAGCTATCACTTTCCTCGCCTTGGAGCGCAGTTTTAAAATATTGACTTTCGCTGTAAAATCTCTTGTATGACACGACGGATTTATGAGCCGTATAAATTATACGATTCCGATGCTTGCACGGGCGACGGTTGTAAATAATAATGAGCCGCCATAAATCCTCCATGCAGCGTGTCTCGTGTCTCCCCATCGAACCCACCCGAATAATGTCCCGTCGATCGACAGCCCGAGCATTGACGGTTTTATGACTAGGATAAGCCTCTTGTGTTACATCATTGATGCGTCTCGTTCAAGGATAGTGCTGATCCTGGGTCGGATAAGAGCTCTTCGTATGCGTTTTTTTCGAACTTGATTTTCCACCTCAATTCATGTTTATTATGTATTGCTTTGGGGACTCAATTTACTCGGTGCATTGATTTCTCTTGAAATTACACAATTGACATTGCAGTCATGTCCGGTTCGTTCCATTTTCCCAACTTTCTCAACTTGTCTCGTGTGGGACCTGACTGTCAGTCGCATATATCGAATTGAGACGAAATGGAAGCTTCCTCTTTTGAGCAGTGTGCATTCAGATTGAGGGACATCGGTTACAGGCTCCGTTTCCCCTTTCTGCTCACTTACTAGGGTAAGTAACTGGGTTAGTAGAAAATCTAAATCTGCCGTCCGTCAATGAGTTTTACAACAATTGAAATTGTCGATCAGAGTGCATTGTCATCAAATCTAGTTCTAGTTGTCATGACTGAAACTACGATTGTTATAACTGCATCACCGAAACATCGAAGTTCATGAAGGGAAAACATGAGAGAGAAAATAACTTTGGTCCATCAAAAGTACAACAAAAGTTCAGAATCCGGGAAGTTACTTTTCTTCTGTCTGGATTTTCGCTCGAAAATATTGTTTGTGCCTAGCGGAGGCTGGGGACAGAAAAAACAGAACGCCGAAGTTAGCAAAATGCACCCTTAGCGTTTATTGTGTGGAATAAAGTTTGAATGATGTGGGTGATTCTATGCGGAATTTCCTTCCGTTCGTTTTCACAAGGTTTCATTTGACGAAAATCATCGTACGAGAAGATGAAACTCAACTAATGCTGATTACAAAAAAACTTAACAGTGATTGCTTCATTTATGTTGCATTCAGTTCGTTCTGAATTATTTCCATTGAAGTAGATCGCAGCACCTTCTCAACGGTTTCCGCTTCATATATCTGGGATAATACTGACTCGTTTCGCTTAATTTCTTCGACTTAATGACCATTCGCTTTTCGCGCCAACTGTCGCCAGTCGGAAGCTGGAATTCATACTCTCCTCACCTGTGGCTTCCTGCTTGTAACTATCCTTCAACCATCATAGATGCCGGAAGCGTGGAAAGCGAAGGGAAACTCTTTCATTCAGGGCATATCTTATTTATCACCTCTGTGATTCGTCTATCATCTGACCGATTATATCGATGAAGCGTTTCTGTTGGTCGAACGTTGGCTGTCGAGAAGAAAAATGATACCATGTTTTTGGTCACGGCAATGCCAAAGCAGACGATGGCAATGTGTTCGCGTGAAAAACATAATAACCCAGGAATTTAGTCAACTTTGCGAAGCCTTCCCATAAATTAAACCCGATGGTTAATCGATGAAGGTTCGAAACAATTGTCAGCTTACGAGTGAGGCCGGTTTCAGAGAAAATACAACATATCACACATACAGTTGTAGGATTCTCGGACCGAACCCGTCGGATGTCGCAATTAATGGTATATAAATTAATTACAGCAGAGATTAATGACGGCAGATTTCGTTGAAATCTCGGAATAAATGATCTAATTAGGAGCGAGCGAGTGCGTGTCTGCCGCGATTAGCGCTATGATTGTGAGTGAAAAACGATTGGCCGACTGCCTCCACTGGTTTTGGTTTACGGTATCCGAGCCGAGGAGTGGTAGATGACCGAGCTGGGGTTGAATCCGAAGAGCAAAATTGCGATTAAATCTAATTCAAAATTTTGGATTATGAACAGTGGTTTTTTTCGGCATATTTTTTAACGTAACGCACTTTTTATTTGAAAAACTGTTGGGATTTATTTGAACAATTTTATGAATTTAAATTAATTTAAAAAAAAATAACTTTCATACAAAACAAATGCTCGGTTTAAATTCATGGATGGGTTATATCTATGATATAACCGCAAAGTTAACATGAACAAGCTTAGCTTAACAATCATTTGTTTGTATTGATAAAATTTTTGATTGAATGAAACAATTTCCGAATTCAATCGAATTTAATTTATTTGCTTTGTGAGTAAACAGATTGAAGAAATGCCATGTAAGGTCAATTCATGCATTGTGGTAGATTATGTTCTCCGTTACAAGTAAATTTAATGACAGTCCTTTTGCGTTTGGTACGATTTCTAGGACAAAATATATGAACGGAAGAATTATCAAACGATTATTTTATTTTACATTTCCCTCTGAAGTTTGCATCTCTCAAGTGTACGTATTTCTCAAACCGCGAATTTGCTGGATTTGATGAACTTCAGGTACTCAGTTTCGATTTTGACATGTACGTTAACATTCTGCCTAAACATCAAATGGTATGCGTAGAAATTCAGTGAGTAGAGGATATGAAGACTGTCCTTCAATGCTATCTTGAATAACCGAGCCAAAGCGTTGTGTTCGTAGCCGCTTTTGTAATCCGTGTTTGGAGAACGCTTTTTGGAGGGAAAAACAAAACATGCGGGTTCAGAAGTTCCCGGTTTACATGAATCAACAACTTCAACTTCTACTTTTTATACTACAGATACTTTAAACTTGAATGTTCATTTGTCTCTAGTGTCTGCACGATTTTCCCACGTTCCTAAGTTTAGAGGACCGTGTTAGGGAAACATATTCTAGACCGCACGAAGGCGGTCTAGAATATGAACGCGAGTATGAACGTGCTCGCATTTTGCATTTATTTGCAAAGCCGATTTCCCTTTCCCTGCCAATTTTCTCACGCTCCATGGATTTGAAATCTGTGTGAGGGAAACACATTTCAATCAGAACAAAAATACCCCCGATCTGCATGAATTTGCAATGGCGATTTCCACACGCTCCATGGGTTTGAAGTCGGTGTTAGGGAGACACATTTCAGTCGGAACAAAAATACCCCCGGCTTGCATTTATTTGCCATGCCGATTTCCCCAAGGCTGCTTGGTTTTGATGGCTGTGTTGGGGAAACCGTAAATCGGGCCAATCAAAACGAGGCAGTCAGGGCGTTTAGATAACGCTTAACATTTTACAACTATTCAATTGTTTATCTAATGAAAAATAACATTTTATTAATTGCGATAGATGCGTAGAAATATTCCCTATCAATTGATGTAAACATCTTTCTGATCCAATAAGAAATGTTTGAGTTATAAGCATTCGAAATCTTGCATTTTTTCCTGCATGTTCTGTGTTTAGGTTTTCATTTTACCCCCTATATATTCCGGTTAGACGTAGTCCCACGTCAATATGTGAACGGAAGAATTATCAAACGCTCATTTTATAACATGAGACATCGCTCTTCATCGAATGAAAGCGAAGAATATTCACATCGATGGATTTTTAATTTTGCACGAAAGGTTTGTTCCGATTCTGCTCCCGTGCAAAAAATTGTTCGAGATATACCACAAGATAGGTGCGATCCTGATTCTGAGTTTTCGATGGTAGAATTCTCTCTTGCTCTGCTTTCATGTAACAATTCTGCTCCGGGATCGGATAGAATTAAGTTCAACTTGCTGAAAAATCTCCCTGATGTGGCGAAACATCGCTTGTTGAACTTATTCAATCGGTTTCTGGAGCATAATATTGTTCCAGATGATTGGAGACAAGTACGAGTTATAGCTATTCAAAAACCCGGAAAACCCGCGTCCGACTTCAATTCGTACCGCCCAGAAGCAATGCTGTCTTGTACACGGAAATTGTTGGAGAAAATGATTTTGTTTCGCCTTGATCGATGGGTTGAAACGAATGGCCTACTCTCAGATACACAATATGGGTTCCGCAGGGGCAAGGGGACGAATGATTGTCTTGCGTTGCTTTCTTCAGAAATTCAAATGGCTTACGCCGAAAAAAAACAAATGGCTTCAGTATTCTTGGACATAACGGGGGCCTTTGATTTAGTTTCAATAGAGGTCCTGTCAGACAAATTACACTCTCGGGGTCTGCCGCCTCTATTGAATAATATGTTATATAACTTGCTTTGTGAGAAACATTTGAATTTTTCTCATGGGGATTCGACAGTAAGTCGGGCCTCCTACATGGGACTCCCCCAGGGCTCATGTTTAAGCCCTCTTTTGTACAACTTCTATGTAAGCGACATCGACAATTGCCTTACACAAAATTGCAGCCTAAGACAACTTGCAGATGATGGAGTGGTGTCTGTCGTAGGATCAAACGAATCCAACCTGCAAGGACCCTTACAAGATACTTTGAACAATTTTTCAACCTGGGCCATTGGGCTAGGGATCGAATTCTCCACGAAGAAAACAGAGATGGTGGTTTTTTCTAGGAAGCATAAACCAGAAAAACCAAAGTTTCAACTTTTGGGTAAACCGATCACTCATGCTATGTCATTCAAGTATCTTGGGGTCTGGTTCGACTCCAAATGCACTTGGGGGCCCATATTAGGTATCTGAGTAAAACTACCGGCACATGGTGGGGAGCCCACCCCGAAGATCTTATAATGTTGTATCGAACAACTATTCTCTCAGTGATGGAGTATGGCAGTTTCTGTTTTCAATCAGCTGCCAAAACACACCTCATTAAACTCGAGCGAATTCAGTATCTTTGTCTCCATATCGCGTTGGGATGTATGCCCTCAACGCATACCATGAGTCTCGAGGTTTTGGCAGGCGTACTCCCACTAAAAGATCGCTTCAATTTATTATCTCTTCGGTTCCTCATCCGGTGTAAGGTTATGAATCCATTGGTGATCGGAAATTTTGAGCAATTGATCGAGCTAAATTTTCATTCTGGATTCATGAGTTCATATCATGAATTCACCTCTATGCAGGTTTTTCCTTCTTCGTATATTCCCAACCGTGTTTGTTTTCCTGACTACATCAATTCCTCTGTACATTTTGATCTGTTCATGAAGGAGAAAATCCATGAAAATCCAGATTATCTTAGATTGGGGTTCGTTCCTACAATGCAAAGTATGGGCGTATCAATGGTGATAATATATACTTTACTGATGGGTCCTCTATGAATGATCCACAGGATTTGGAGTGTTCAACGAATTTTTTAGTACCTCACACAGTCTTCAGAATCCTTGCTCGGTATATATTGCTGAATTGGCAGCGATATACTGGGCGCTGGACAGCGTCGCCTCACGACCTGTTGAACACTATTACATTGTAACGGATAGTCTTAGCTCTGTCGAAGCTATCCGTTCAGTGAGGCCGGAAAAGCACTCGCCGTACTTCCTTGAGAGAATACGAGAAAATTTGAGTGCTTTATCCAGACGCTGTTATGTCATTACCTTTGTGTGGGTCCCTTCTCATTGCTCAATTCCGGGTAATGAGAGGGCTGACTCATTAGCAAAGGTAGGTGCGATTGAAGGCGAAAATTATCAGCGTCAAATCACCTTCAATAAATTTTATTCTTTAGTTCGTAAAAATACCATCGTTAACTGGCAACGCAAATGGAACGAAGATGAATTGGGCCGGTGGCTCCACTCAATTATCCCTAAGGTTAGCCTCAATCCGTGGTTCAAAAGTCTGGACTTGAGTCGGGACTTTATTCGCACCTTCTCCCGACTCATGTCCAATCACTGTTTGTTAGACGCGCTGCTTTTTCGTTTCAATCTTGCCGACAGCAATCTCTGCGGTTGTGGCCATGGTTACCACGACATCGAACACGTTGTTTGGTCGTGCGAGTTGTATCTTGTCGCCAGATCGAATTTAGAAAACTCCCTTCGGGCTGGAGGAAAGCAATCCAATGTGCCGGTGAGAGATGTGTTGGCTCGGTTAGACCTTGATTACATGTCCCAAATATATGTTTTCCTTAAAGCTATCGATCTTCGAGTGTGATTGTTCATACATCCTTTTCGTCCTTCGCGAGCTATCGGTTCCCTTCGTACTAACATTAGAATAAGTTAAATTGTAAATACATATTAGATGTAAGGATAGTTTTAAGAATTGAGTGTGAAGTGTCAGTGTGAATGAGAATGTGAATGTGAATGTGAGTGCGAGTGTAAACACACATCTCCTTACATCCCATCCTTTTCCTAATGAAAATGTGTTACCCTTCTAAACTCGAGTCGTAATCGCGAGTAATCGGTTTCCTATTTCATTAACCATAGAATTAAGGAAACAACATGTTGATATATGCTAGTTGAAATATAGTTAAGAGTTTGGCTCCATTAAACTTATGTAACTGAGCCTGTAAAAATAAACGGATTAATAAAAAAAAATTATGTTCATTAATGACACAGCACATACGTCTCCAATTAGTGATACGATGGTAACCATTAACAAGACTGATTCAAACTATTGTTTTCTTTGTTCTAATTTTCGCTTCTATATCTGAACTGGTATCTCGCAGTCAAAGTTCAATGAAAAAGTAGGCCTAAATCCAGTTGTTTCTTCATTTGAATGATTAATATTACATCGATTAGCTTCAAATAAAACTACTTTCAATTGCGTTAAATAATTACAGAAGTCTTACAAAAACTCTTTCCGACACTCGTTTCTCGGAGATTTTATTACCAAATAAATTTCTTCAGATGTTATTTCATGCTTTACTGTAAAGTTTTTGCTTGATTGCGCAGTTTTACTGTTGTACAGTCCTCTGAAGTCACCGAATAAATGTTTCTAATTTCAGTAGGGCTTTTTAGAGTGCAATCCTAATGTCGGATTGAATCAATGGTGTTTTTGTGTTTGCTTTGGAAACAATCTCCACATTAAAATAATTAAAAAAGCAAATATGTTTTTGTCGTTGATTCTTTCGAATGTTCTCGAAAAGCGATTTTGAAGCATTAGTATTTTTGGGCAGTTATCATACTGGGATTATTACATAAATGATAGAACAGATTTCCATACGCATTAGAACAAATGGTATGAAATAGAACGAATTTTTTTAGTAACTTTAACCCATTCATACAATTGCCATAACCATAACCGATTCCACATATTTTTAAACTATCAGATATATTGGTAGTAAGTGGTGTAATGAATATTACATAAATGAAAGAATCAAAAAATAAAAGACAACCGTTACTACTAATAAAGCCCATTTGCATTTTTTTTTTCAAATTAAGATTATTATCAGAGTAAAACGATTTCAATGTTGCAGGCCCCGAAAGTAAAGCAGTTTGCGTTGCATCGAAAAAATAAGAATTCTCTAGTGTCATTTTGTCTCATGAGCACTCTGGAAATTATCTGGATATTCAATGCAGAATGGTCGCTGGGAATTTGTTAATAAAACATATTTTCAAAGCGCTCTTAGCCGATATATGGAATGGGACGCGTCCTCTGAAAATTTTCCAAACGATGACGGGAAAGGTTTTGTATTGGACCGACAACAACAGTCTGAGGGCTCTTTTTTGCTATGCCGGCGCTTAACATAACGGAAAAAACTGTTTCTAATTAATTCTAAGTAATTCTTCAATTATTTTGAATATCTCGTAAAAACTGGTTTCGTTTTTAAACGACTTCTACTTGATTTTTTAACACCATTTGGCACTGTCGTATCGTCGCCTCGTTGGGAAGGGAAATCATGTGAGTGTGGGTGTAATGAGCGCGACGGAAATCTTTTTTTACGTGATTTTCTCAAAACTACGTGATTTTCTTATGCGCATCAAACGCGTGAAAACAAAATTTAGAACATTCGGCTTTCACTCACATTTTCTGGGCTGGAAAAACTCACACTCTATAAAGAAAGGCCACAATCGATGGATCATCCTTCCCAGAAGGAATTTAAACTCTAGAAGAAGAATTGCTACAAAAACAGCATCGTGGAAACACGTAAGGGTCAGCACCACTAGAACAACTTTGTACAGAACACGACACGAATGGAAAATAAAGTAACCCGAATTCGCCAGTCATGAATGATTGACGAGCTTGTGCGTGTTTTATTCAAATCGTAACACAGATAGAAATCGATAGACAACACCTGGTGAGACGGATCAGATTCAAATTTCAGTGAAACCGGTGAAAAAAAGGCAGTGACTGGTGTAACATTTTAGGAAGTGCAAATCATGAAGTGAGAAAAAACGGCAACTTTTATTTAATCTGCTTATTTTGAAAGCTATTCAAATGGCCAACCAAGGCTTATTGTATGTTAGCTCCTCCATGGTTCCTTCTCAAATCACACAAAATGATTGAGCGTCTATTTGGGAATTCACTACGACACTCGCTGATAGGTCGAATTCCATGGTGCTGTTCTCATGGATAGTTTAAATGTCAATCAAATCTTTTCGCGCTTGGAATTACAACAAACGATCCGAAAAAAAGAGAACAGCCCCTCGGTGAAAGTTTTTTAAAACCCAACACACCAAGCAAACATTTTAAAACACAACGAAACTAAATCCGACGAAAAGTGGAAATCTTTTCACTTGTCGGAGGTACATCGAGCAAACAGACAACTGACGGACAGACAGCCAACAAAACGGGGTGGAAGTGAAGTGAAAATAAAAATGTCTTTCGCCTCTCTCTCGGGATACCAAATTTTGCTCCATAAAACCTGGGTTCCGCAGGCTACATGTTGCCTCAGTGGAATCCAGGCTTAAGAATGTACCAACGAAAATAGCCAAACAATAAAATCGGGAATATCTGTCCCCCGCCAGAGTCCAGAGTATTAGGATTCATTGGAAAAGTTCAGCCAAAGTTTTCACGTTTGGTTGGTTAGAAAGAATGGCATGAGATGACGGGGTGAGGATTACATTGGTAGGAAATTAAGCCGTGGATTTTTTTTTATACGACCAAAGCGAGGAATGGTCAAACTAAAGATTGGTGGTGGTCATTCTCGAGGGGTATCGTTTGAGGTCGGAGGAGTGCAGCATTTATGGCTGGAGAATTACAATTTCGGACGATTGGGGTCAATTCACTGAGACAATTTTAGTCTGAAATGGATGCGATTTTAGCTGGTTTTCCCACCAGTGGTTACATGGGATCATAGATTTTTTGGTTACTGATTCTTGTTTTTTTTTGCATGCAAACGGTTGGAGAGAATTTTCCAAAGATTTTACTATTTTAAATCCCATTCTGTTGTTCACGAATTGATCAGTTAAAACGGAGACGTAGAAGCTTAGCTATTGCGGTAATCTGATATTGTGTACGGAAGTATACTTATTCGCAATAAATGCACTTCGATATTTTCGACAGCGAGTTCATCAGAACACCTTTCAATTTTACGTCCAGCCGTATCACTCAGTTTTCAACAATCAGAATTCAAGGTATCGATGGGAGACATTATACAACATAATTTTTATTCTATTGAAGTATGAAATAGAACCAAGTTTCACAGCTACTGATTCCCGGACTCCTTTCATCGTACCGGATAGCTCTTTAATCAAAAAGTCAAACAACAGAAATGAAACTATCCGAACCGAGTGAAAAGAACGGAAGTATTGCGAAACTAGTAGCATTTCTTTTATTACCATCTGCTCAAATGCTGCAGAGAAGCGATATCGTGCACAACAGTAATTAATGTTCGTTAATTATTTAAATTTTCAATTAAAACTTGCGCTTTTGCTTGTGAAGCCAGTCGCATGCGTTGAAAGCGAATGACAAAACTAAAGCATGGAAATGATATATGAAATCGGATTAGAGTCAGATATTGATATGGCGTCAGAAATTGAGTTGACGTTATATTCATTCCAATTAAGGTATTTTTTCACCTGCTTCCAATTTAAGAAGATGCATTATACAGGAAAGTTTCGATATAACGTACCCTCGTTATAACGTACTCTCAATATAACGTACACAGTTCCAATGTGTGAAAAATATTTTCGGTATAGATACTGAGAGTTTCATGTCAGTCTCACAGATTAAACAAAGGTCCCACCAAGTTTGGGTATAGGTTCCCCAATTTTTATTAGAGCGATGGAAACCCATAAAAACAATATACCTGTATATTGTGTATTCTAAATATGCTTAAAAACCCTTAAGACTTTATTCAGTTAGAATCCGGAATCCCAGATCATTTTATACCAACGATCGTAGAAACGTTGATCCGTTTTGTCATAAACACAACTTTAACCGAAATCCATATCCGGAGAATCCATATGCGAGAAGGTTATCGTTATTGCTCTTGCTCTTGTTCTTGTTCTTGTTCTTGTTCTTGTTCTTGTTCTTGTTCTTGTTCTTGTTCTTGTTCTTGTTCTTGTTCTTGTTCTTGTTCTTGTTCTTGTTCTTGTTCTTGTTCTTGTTCTTGTTCTTGTTCTTGTTCTTGTTCTTGTTCTTGTTCTTGTTCTTGTTCTTGTTCTTGTTCTTGTTCTTGTTCTTGTTCTTGTTCTTGTTCTTGTTCTTGTTCTTGTTCTTGTTCTTGTTCTTGTTCTTGTTCTTGTTCTTGTTCTTGTTCTTGTTCTTGTTCTTGTTCTTGTTCTTGTTCTTGTTCTTGTTCTTGTTCTTGTTCTTGTTCTTGTTCTTGTTCTTGTTCTTGTTCTTGTTCTTGTTCTTGTTCTTGTTCTTGTTCTTGTTCTTGTTCTTGTTCTTGTTCTTGTTCTTGTTCTTGTTCTTGTTCTTGTTCTTGTTCTTGTTCTTGTTCTTGTTCTTGTTCTTGTTCTTGTTCTTGTTCTTGTTCTTGTTCTTGTTCTTGTTCTTGTTCTTGTTCTTGTTCTTGTTCTTGTTCTTGTTCTTGTTCTTGTTCTTGTTCTTGTTCTTGTTCTTGTTCTTGTTCTTGTTCTTGTTCTTGTTCTTGTTCTTGTTCTTGTTCTTGTTCTTGTTCTTGTTCTTGTTCTTGTTCTTGTTCTTGTTCTTGTTCTTGTTCTTGTTCTTGTTCTTGTTCTTGTTCTTGTTCTTGTTCTTGTTCTTGTTCTTGTTCTTGTTCTTGTTCTTGTTCTTGTTCTTGTTCTTGTTCTTGTTCTTGTTCTTGTTCTTGTTCTTGTTCTTGTTCTTGTTCTTGTTCTTGTTCTTGTTCTTGTTCTTGTTCTTGTTCTTGTTCTTGTTCTTGTTCTTGTTCTTGTTCTTGTTCTTGTTCTTGTTCTTGTTCTTGTTCTTGTTCTTGTTCTTGTTCTTGTTCTTGTTCTTGTTCTTGTTCTTGTTCTTGTTCTTGTTCTTGTTCTTGTTCTTGTTCTTGTTCTTGTTCTTGTTCTTGTTCTTGTTCTTGTTCTTGTTCTTGTTCTTGTTCTTGTTCTTGTTCTTGTTCTTGTTCTTGTTCTTGTTCTTGTTCTTGTTCTTGTTCTTGTTCTTGTTCTTGTTCTTGTTCTTGTTCTTGTTCTTGTTCTTGTTCTTGTTCTTGTTCTTGTTCTTGTTCTTGTTCTTGTTCTTGTTCTTGTTCTTGTTCTTGTTCTTGTTCTTGTTCTTGTTCTTGTTCTTGTTCTTGTTCTTGTTCTTGTTCTTGTTCTTGTTCTTGTTCTTGTTCTTGTTCTTGTTCTTGTTCTTGTTCTTGTTCTTGTTCTTGTTCTTGTTCTTGTTCTTGTTCTTGTTCTTGTTCTTGTTCTTGTTCTTGTTCTTGTTCTTGTTCTTGTTCTTGTTCTTGTTCTTGTTCTTGTTCTTGTTCTTGTTCTTGTTCTTGTTCTTGTTCTTGTTCTTGTTCTTGTTCTTGTTCTTGTTCTTGTTCTTGTTCTTGTTCTTGTTCTTGTTCTTGTTCTTGTTCTTGTTCTTGTTCTTGTTCTTGTTCTTGTTCTTGTTCTTGTTCTTGTTCTTGTTCTTGTTCTTGTTCTTGTTCTTGTTCTTGTTCTTGTTCTTGTTCTTGTTCTTGTTCTTGTTCTTGTTCTTGTTCTTGTTCTTGTTCTTGTTCTTGTTCTTGTTCTTGTTCTTGTTCTTGTTCTTGTTCTTGTTCTTGTTCTTGTTCTTGTTCTTGTTCTTGTTCTTGTTCTTGTTCTTGTTCTTGTTCTTGTTCTTGTTCTTGTTCTTGTTCTTGTTCTTGTTCTTGTTCTTGTTCTTGTTCTTGTTCTTGTTCTTGTTCTTGTTCTTGTTCTTGTTCTTGTTCTTGTTCTTGTTCTTGTTCTTGTTCTTGTTCTTGTTCTTGTTCTTGTTCTTGTTACTTGTGTCATTACTATCAGTTATAAACTTTAGAATACGCGTGACCTTAGAGCAAGACTATATGGACTGAAAAATCCCGGGATTTTCAACAGATGGCGTCACTAAAAATTGAGCACGATTCATTTCGAGAAGTTCATCTGTCACCAACTTATGTGTGAAGTTTCATGACATTTCGTTTATTTGTTCACAAACTACAGTTGTATAAGTGTCACTACTTAAGTATTCGTATAGAAAATGGAAAAAATAGGAATACCGTATTTTTACATTGTTTTTAGATGGGAAAACTCCTGAACAATCAATGCAATGGTTGACGAAATTTTATTCCTCTTCTGCTTCATTGAGAACAGCGGTTTATCGGTGGTTTAGTGAAATGGGCCGTACAAGCACCGCAGATGCCCCTTGTTCTGGATGGTCAATAGAGGCTACGAATCCATAAATCGCAAATCAAGTGCATCGACTCGTTTTGAACGATCGAAAAGTGAAATTACGCGAGTTAGGTGAAGTCGTAGGCATTTCAAAAGAACGAGTGGGATACATTTTGCAGGAGCGGAGGAAACTATGTTAAGGAATAAATACGCTTTTGCTCAAAAAATGATTCTTTTCATTTTAAGATCCCGGGACATTTCAGTCAAGAAAATCCTACGGCAAGAATGAAATTCGAACCGATACCATCGACATGATAAGTGAGACATTAACCACTCGGTCACGAGAACACCTCTCCTCTATGGTAAATGATTTTGTAGATGAAAAAATATTCTCTAGAGAGGCTTGTGAGATATTTTTATAAAGTTGCATATTTATAAAGTTGCATATTTCAAGGAACATACTATGCATGTCTTGATATATACGTTAAAATCATGGATTTCTTTTTCCCAAGGTTTATACTTACAGATTAAACGCTCACGCAAAAAAAAACCAATAGCGCCTTATAAAATTTGTTTCACTCCGTCGATGGTAACAGTGCATTCCTCAATTCTTCGGGACGATAATATTCGGCTACTCGTTTACTCTGATCGGATGGTTTTTAGTGTTAAGATGAACAATTCACAAAAAACGTGTATTTTTAGTGAAATCCTATTACTCGAGCCACCGAAGCCTTAATGAAACTTTGTACTCATATGGTAAGAATTTCGACATTTCTCGTCATCGATTACTTCCTCTGGGGGTACGCGAAGGACCGTTGCTATGTTAATAACCCGCAAAATTTGGAGGAACTTAAAGAAGAAATAACTCGGATTTTCAACAGCATCAAAGTTGTAATGTTAGAGTTGAGCATGAAGAATTTTGTTCACCGTTTAAAACGCGTTATCGAAAAAAGGGACGGTCACATCGAAAATGTCCTGCAATAAGCTATATTTTCGTTTTTTAAATATAAAAATCGGTTCGCTTTTGTAGAAGTTGTTAACATTTGTTGCGTGAGCGTTAATCTGAAAGACCCTGTATTATTATATCACCACAGAAAAACAACCTCTCATTTTTTTTTTTTTTATTAAATCTTTTATTTTTACAGGCTCAGTTACATAAGTTTAAAGGAGCCAAACTCCTATCTGTATAGTTACAAGTATATATAAACATTTTTTATTAATGCTAATGTTAATGAAGTAGAGAACCGATTACTCGCGGCTTGCTCGAGTTTAGAAGGGTGACATTTTGTTTCAGGAAAAGGATGGGATATAAGGATATGTTGACAATGTTCACACTCACATTCGCACTCACATTCATCATACTCAATTCTTAAGCCTATCTTATATCTAACATGTATTTACATTTCACCTTATTCTATTGTTAGTAAGAAGGGATTTGATTTCTCGCGAAGGAAAAGGAAAAGGAGAATATAAGGATATAAGGACAATCACACACGAAGATCGATAGCTTTTAGGAAGACATATATTTGGGACATGTAATCAAGGTCTAACCGAGCCAACACATCTCTCACCGGCACATTGGGCTGCCTTCCTCTAGCCCGAAGAGAGTTTTCTAAATTCGATCTGGCAACAAGATACTCCTCGCACGACCAAACAACGTGTTCGATGTCGTGGTAACCTTGGCCACAAGCACAGATATTGCCATCGGCAAGATTAAAACGAAAGAGTAGCGCGTCTAACGAACAGTGATTGGACATGAGTCGAGAGAAGGTGCGAATAAAGTCCCGATTTAAGTCCAGACTTTTGAACCATGGTTTGAGGCTAACCTTAGGGATAATCGAGTGAAACCACCGGCCCAATTCATCTTCGTTCCATTTACGTTGCCAGTTAGCGATGGTATTTTTACGGACTAAAGAATAAAATTCATTGAAAGCGATTTGACGCTGATAAATATCGCCTTCAATTGCACCTACCTTTGCCAATGAGTCAGCCCTCTCGTTACCCGGAATTGAGCAATGTGAAGGGACCCAGACAAAGGTAATGACATAACAGCGTCTGGTTAAAGCACTCAAATTTTCTCGTATTCTCTCAAGGAAGTACGGCGAGTGCTTTTCCGGCCTCACTGAACGGATAGCTTCGACAGAGCTAAGACTATCCGTTACAATGTAATAGTGTTCAACAGGTCGTGAGGCGACGCTGTCCAGCGCCCAGTGTATTGCTGCCAATTCAGCAATATATACTGAGCAAGGATTCTGAAGACTGTGGGAGGTGCTAAAAAATTCGTTGAACACTCCAAATCCTGTGGACTCATTCATAGAGGACCCATCAGTAAAGTACATATTATCACAATTGACACGCCCATACTTTGCATTGAAGATCGTAGGAACGATCCCCGATCGATGATAATCTGGAATTCCATGGATTTTCTCCTTCATGAACAGATCAAAATGTACAGAGGAATTGATGTAGTCAGGAAAACAAACACGGTTGGGAGTATACGAAGAAGGATCAACCTGCATGGAGATGAATTCATGATATGAGCTCATGAATCCTGAATGAAAATTTAGCTCGGTAAGCTGCTCAAAATTTCCGATCACCAATGGGTTCATAAACTTACACCGGATGAGGAACCGAAGAGATAATAAATTGAAGCGATCTTTTAGTGGGAGTACGCCTGCCAAAACCTCGAGACTCATGGTATGCGTTGAGGGCATACATCCCAACGCAATACGGAGACAAAGATACTGAATTCGCTCGAGTTTAATGAGATGTGTTTTGGCAGCTGATTGAAAACAGAAACTGCCATACTCCATCACTGAGAGAATAGTTGTTCGATACATCATTATAAGATCTTCGGGATGGGCTCCCCACCAGGTGCCGGTAATTGTACGGAGAAAGTTTATTCTTTGTTGGCATTTTTTACTCAGATACCTAATATGGGCCCCCCAAGTACATTTGGAGTCGAACCAGACCCCAAGATACTTGAATGACATAGCATGAGTGATCGGTTTACCCAAAAGTTGAAGCTTTGGTTTTGCTTGTCTATGCTTCCTAGAAAAAACCACCATCTCTGTTTTCTCCGTGGAGAATTCGATCCCTAGCCCAATGGCCCAGGTTGAAAAATTGTTCAAAGTATCTTGTAAGGGACCTTGCAGGTCGGATTCGTTTGATCCTACGACAGACACCACTCCATCATCTGCAAGTTGTCTTAGGCTGCAATTTTGTGTAAGACAATTGTCGATGTCGTTTACATAGAAGTTGTACAAAAGGGGGCTTAAACATGAGCCCTGGGGGAGGCCCATGTAGGAGACCCGATTTACTGTCGAATCCCCGTGAGAAAAATTCAACTGTTTCTCACAAAGCAAGTTATATAACATATTATTCAACAGAGGCGGCAGACCCCGAGAGTGTAATTTGTCTGACAAAACCTCTATTGAAACTGAATCAAAGGCCCCCTTTATGTCCAAGAATACTGAAGCCATTTGTTTTTTTTCGGCGTAAGCCATTTGAATTTCTGAAGAAAGCAACGCAAGACAATCATTCGTCCCCTTGCCCCTGCGGAACCCATATTGTGTATCTGAGAGGAGACCATTCGTTTCAACCCATTGATCAAGGCGAAACAAGATTATTTTCTCCAACAATTTCCGTATACAAGACAGCATTGCTATTGGGCGGTACGAATTGAAGTCGGACGCGGGTTTTCCGGGTTTTTGAATAGCTATAATTCGCACTTGTCTCCAATCATCTGGAACAATATTATGCTCCAGAAACCGATTGAATAAATTCAACAAGCGATGTTTCGCCACATCAGGGAGGTTTTTTAATAAGTTGAACTTAATTCTATCCGTTCCTGGAGCAGAATTGTTACAAGAAAGGAGAGCAAGAGAGAATTCTACCATCGAAAACTCGGAATCAAGATCGCACCTATCTTGTGGTATATCTCGAACAATTTTTTGCACAGGAGCGGAATCAGGACAAACCTTCCGTGCAAAATTAAAAATCCATCGATGTGAATATTCTTCGCTTTCATTCGATGAAGAGCGATTTCTCATGTTTCGAGCCACTTTCCATAATTTTTTCATTGACGTTTCTCGTGACAAACCTCCCACGAAATTTCGCCAATAAGCACGTTTTTTCCCTTTGATCAAGTTTTTAAATTGATTTTCAAGGTCCAAATACGTTTGAAAATTCTCAATGGTTCCACGTTTCCGAAAAGCTTTAAATGCGTTCGATTTATCCTGATAAAGCTTGGAACATTGGCTATCCCACCATGGATTGGGAGGCCTTCGACGAATAGTGGAACCTGGGATGGGTTTCGTTTGAGCGCGAACCGCGCTGTCATATATCAAACGAGAAAGGAAGTTATACTCCTCCAATGGAGGTAAACCATCTCTGGAATTGATGGCTAGAGTAATCGCGTCCGCATATTTTTTCCAGTCAATGTGTCTTGTGAGGTCATATGCCAAATTTATAGATTCAGAAGAATTCGACCCAGTGGTGATGGAAATTTTGATTGGCAAGTGATCACTACCGTTGGGGTCCTGGATTACATTCCACTTGCAATCTAACGATAGTGAATTCGAGCAAAGCGAGAGGTCAAGAGCACTTGGGTTAGCAGGAGGTTTAGGAACACGTGTTGTTTCCCCAGTATTCAAAACGGTCATATTGAAGCTGTTACAAAGGTCATATATCAACGATGAACGATAGTCGTCGTACTGTTCCCCCCAGGCAGTTCCGTGAGAGTTGAAGTCTCCCAAGATCAATCGTGGCTCAGGAAGGAGTGAGCACATGTCAACAAGTTGATTGCGGCTAACCGCAGCTCTCGGAGGCCAATACAAGCTGACAATACAGAGGTCTTTGCCTCTGATGTTTGCATGACAAGCAACAGCTTCGATCCCTCCAATAGGTGGAAGGTCAATTCGAAAAAATGAGTGGCACTTATTGATACCCAATAGCACCCCTCCGTATCTGTCATCACGGTCCAAGCGTATAATATTAAAATCGTGGAAAGAGAGATCATCTCGCGAAGAAAGCCAAGTTTCGGACAGAGCAAAAACATCACAATTGAAGTTATGAATTAAAAATTTGAATGTATCCAATTTAGGGATAAGACTACGACAATTCCACTGTAAAACAGTGATGTCTCCGACCTCTCTATTTAAATTAGACATCAAGAGAGATAATCATTGCAAGGAGGGGCCATGTTTGCATCAATTGCTGCAAAATTGTCTTTAGTACTGGAAGCATTGCGGTGACAATGGTTCTGATGGAGTCGGAAACATTAAAACACTTGAAGATTTGGTCCAAAAGGTCAGACAACTTTATAAATCCCGATTGGGAAGTTGAACTGGACGGAAAAACAGGGACAGTTGGGGTTTTTGATGTCCCCTCGAGTGCTGGGCCATTCGAAGGTGAATTATTCCCACGGAATCCAGGAGGAACCTGATTTTGCTTGTCCGCTGCACTCGATTTTTTAGGCATGCTAACAGGGGGTATCACCGGAGGGGCTTGTCCTTGAACTTTGGGAGTGGTCACATTTTGCGCCGGGGATTCCCTTGGAAAATGAACGGTGTGTCCCTGTTAGCTGTGTCCGCTTCTATTTCGTCAACGGGCAACGTGGCGAAGACATTTTGTGTGTTGATTGGTTGTTGTTGTTGGGCCCGTGGAGAAGCGCCCTTTAAAATATCCGCAAAAGTGCGTTTCGAGCGTTCCTTCAAAGAGCGCTTCTGTTTCTCCCAGCGACTCTTGTAAGTTTCACACACTGAGAGCTCGTGTGGGGATCCCCCGCAATATGGACATTTATGCTCAGTCGCACTGCAGGAGTTCCCCTCATGTTGCTCTCCGCAAGTGGCACAGCGCTCCTTGTTGGCACAATAATCTGAAGTGTGACCAACTGACTTGCATTTTTGGCAAGTCATGGGCTTTGGCACGAAGAGTCGCACAGGCAATCTCAATTTGCCCACCATGACGTAGTCAGGTAGAGCGGAACCAGCAAAAGTTACTCGAAACGAGTCTGACGGCGTGAATTTAGTTTTTCCCTCTTCCTGGGATACTTTTCCTAGTTGGCGGCTGTCCAAAATTTTAACACCCACCAACGGGAGTCTTTTAAATTTACCAACTCCTTCTTTTATCATTTCGCACGTCAGACCAGTTTCAGTTACCACCCCCCAGATTTCTACGTCATGGGAGGGCACGTAGACGCGATACTCTAGGGAGAATCTCTCGTCGATCACAATTGCATTCGCGTGTTTCCGATCACTCACGACAACACGCAGTTTGTTCGGTCTAACCTTAGAGATTTCGACCACGGAGGAATATAATCTTGCCAGATCTTTCGAAACCTGAATGACATTAATTGACTTTCCTTTTGGTTTAGACCGGAAAAAAACAACCCATGGACCAGCTCCAAGTGCATCGTCTGGATAGACCTTGACACGAGGAGAGGAAACAACTGAGGGGGAGGACGAGGTCGATTGTTGAACGGGAGCGGGATCAGTAGGGCTGGGAGGCAAGTTCGGTAGTAGAGCGGAAGCGGGAGCGGGAGATTGAGGGGGCGAGGAGGAAAAGTTTGCCAATTTTCTTGAGGGGGGCTTGTTAAACCTCTCATTAACATGTATTAAAAACCATCTGAGTGAATCCCAAATCCAAATTTTTTGTCCCTTTAAAGTATGCATGAATCTGAGAACACTTCACATGAACTGGGTCGGTTCCATTTCGGAATAAACGACAAAGAAAAGATACATTGCTTCCCCACGCATCATGAATTAGCACTATCCCACAGCGCTTCTCGTACGCTGACGACGCCTTGGACAGCAACACCGACTCTTTCGTCCTGCTTGAGCTGGCCGGAGTTCCGAGGAAAGCAAAAAAAAAAAACAGTAGCAACCGAAATGCAAATCACAGCCGCCATGACACGCCACGTGTATGAATTGGGGATGCCTTATCATCTCTCGCCGAGAAGTGCAGCAGGATGATAGATGACCAAACCCAGGGACATATGCTCTGCGTCCGGTGATATTGGTTAAGGTATGTGTATATTTGGGAGAAAATAACATGAACGAAGAACATATGATTTTTAGTTATTGCATCGATTTTTCAGACTAGTGTTTGTTTCAAATCGTGAATAAATCAAAATATACCTCTAGAAATCACAGGTGGACACTTTACTTCAGACACCATGAAAACCATCAAGCTTTTGAAAGTGGAGAGAATTCCATACATTTTCACAGTGCTTTTGCAGGGGGATGAAACTACAAATTGGTTAGAATTGAAAATGTGCTGACAATGATGAATGAGCGGTGTGTTTGGTGGTTCTTTTTGCTGGGACTGTTTCGTTGTCACCGTTTTTATGACATCCAATCGTACTCCTCTCGTACAGAAGAGAAAATGCTGCGGCTTGCGCACTATGTGTGTCCAACCGACGTTTGTATGATTTCAAGTGGATCACACAAGAAACAAAGCATTTAGATCGCATTGACCACCGCCATGCGATTCTGTGCGGACTATGACTCGTTTCATCCGAAACTAGTGACACCAAGAAAATGGCAATGATAAATGCATATTTGATTAGGTGGTATCGCTACGGGGGAGGACATCTGATGCCATGTGTGTGAGACGAATTGTTAACGCTCTTGCAATATAATGATGTGTGTTTTGCTATTATTTTCCCGATCCAATCTCACAATGATTCAAGTATTTATATACAGGGTTACGTAAGCTCGTGATTTTTTGATGAAAAAATAGATTTGTGTCATCGACCACCTACCGTATACTCCTGATCTATCACCATGCGACTATTTTCTGTTCCCTGAACTAAAAAAAATAATCACGAAACAAAATTTATTATTTGACGAATTTCATGCCAACTCTGCTGGCCGTTGGCAGCACCATCTCATATAGCAGTGAAACGTTCTTGGTGTAAAGACATGGGTCATTTAAGCAACTTTGCATACTTGAAATATTCGAAAATAATTAGACTACTTTTTGGAACACAGTCAATTTTTTTTCTTATTTTTTTTACAAAAATTTATAACTTAAAAACTATGATACCTACGAAATTCATGTTAATGGATGAAATGTAGGAAATTGTTTAGATATTTACAAAAAAATACCAAAAATTTTTTGGAGAAGAATTTCTCTGGAAAGATATTTAAAAATTAAAATACCTTTTTCTCAAAAAAGTTTTTTTTTAAATTTCCAAAGATTTATATATGACTAGCCCTTAAAATTTCCAACAAGTCGTCCATACATCGGAAGATGGGCACAGAGGAAAAGTTTTTTTTACAACAACTTTTTTATATTTTCTTTGAAAAAAATACAACTAATCCTAATTTTGTTTAAAGTCAAGATAGCGATATAGTGTATTCGACAAAGTTTTAGATCTTGTTAAAATAGAAACTTTTGTGGAAGACATCAACTTTTAATTTTTGATAGTTTTTGGAATATAAGTCATTTTTGTATGAAGACTACTGAAAAAATTTCCTGAAATTATCACGTTTGACATGTTTTTGACACGGTTCTAAATAGAGAACAGTTAGCAGAGCATGTAAATTGCGATAATTTATACTTAAAAATCAAACTTGAACAGTATTTTTTCAAAGAAAAAAATTAAAAAGTTGTAGTTCGAAAAAATGTAAATGTGCCCATCGTCCGATGTATGGAAAACTTGTTGGAAATTTTAAGGGCTATTTATATCTATTTTTTCATAATTTTAAAAGCATAAGTTTTCGAGAAAAATGATCTTTAATTTTCAAAATATTTTTTTTTCAATGAAATTTTTTTCCAAAAAATTCTTCTTTAATTTTTAATGAGAACCTACGTAATTTCCTACATTTCATTCTCTGACCCACGAAGAATTATCGAAAAAAAAGTTGAAGGAACTCAAAATTAAAAAAAAATCTATCAGACCTACAAATCTAGGTTTTCATTAAAAATTATCAAAAAAATTATCAAAAAAATTTTTGGAAAAAATATCATTGAAAAAAAAATATTTTGAAAATTAAAATTCATTTTTCTCGAAAATATGTTTTTAAAATTCTGAAAAAATTGATATAAATAACCCTTAAAATTTTCCAACAAGTTTTCCATACATCGGACGATGGGCACATTTACATTACAAAAAATGTTATTGATCTTCAATTCGTTACATTTTTATGCATAAATTATCGCATTTTGAATGCTCTACTAACTGTTCTCTATCTAGAAACATGTCAAGAACATGTGAGAATTTACACGCAAACGAGCAAAACATATTTTTTTTCAGGAGTCTCCATACAAAAATGACTTATATTCCAAAAACTATAAAAGGTAAAAAGTTGATGTCTTCGAAAAAAGTTTATATTTTAACAAGATCTAAAACTTTGTCGAATACACTATATCGCTATCTTGACTTTAAACAAAATTAGTATAAGTGGTATTTTTTTCAAAGAAAACATGAAAAGTTGTTGTTCGAAAAAAAATTTCCCTGTTAATGTGCCCATCTTCCGATGTATATATATATATATATATATATATATATATATATATATATATATATATATATATATATATATATATATATATATATATATATATATATATATATATATATATAAATATATATATATATATATATATATATATATATATATATATATATATATATATATATATATGGATATATATATATACGTACCCTCGTTATAACGTACCCTCGATATAATGACACATTTCCAAAGTGTGAAGGAAAATTTTTTTCAATACTTTTTTTCTGATAGAACAATGAATTATCCGTATTGTGATGCTAAAACAAGTTTTGTGACTTCAATCAATTCCGAAATACAGCTGGATTTGTGATTCCGGATTCTAAATGAATCAAGCTTTAATAAACAGTACGAAGGGAAACATCA
The DNA here is from genome assembly GCF_029784135.1 of Toxorhynchites rutilus septentrionalis. Taxonomy (NCBI): domain Eukaryota; kingdom Metazoa; phylum Arthropoda; class Insecta; order Diptera; family Culicidae; genus Toxorhynchites; species Toxorhynchites rutilus. The sequence continues at coordinate 36,897,704 of NC_073745.1, forward strand.
TGAGAAAGGCTGGCTTCGTCTTCTGATTGAAGTTATTCATTAACTTTACTAAAACAGCAACACAATAATGTATTATAGACTACGTTTGTGAGTACTTTATTATGCTTCGACATAACGTACAATTCGATACAACGCACAATTTTGAAAGTGAAATGTACGTTATATCGAAGTTTACCTGTATATATATATTTTTGGGAATTTAAAAAAAAACGTTTTTGAGACAAATTAATTTTAATTTTCATGAATTTAACTTTTTTGTTAGCGAAATTTTTTCCAAAACAGCTTTGGTTTTTTTTGTGAAATTTCAAACAATTTCCTATATTTCATCTTTTGACAAGAATTTTATAGGTATCAGTTTTCAAGTTAAAAAAATTTGTAAAAATTTTATAAAAAATATTGGCTTTTTCCAAAAAGTAGTCTAATTCTTTTTCGAATATTTCAGGTATGCAAAGTTGCTTAAATGACCCATGTCTTTACACCAACAACGTTTCACTACTATCTGAGATAGTGTTGCTAACTCCTAAGACGAGTTGGCATGAAATTCGTCATTTGCTCTTTGTTTCAATGCATTTTTACGACACAAGCACAAAACATACTGTCATTAAAAAGCACGTAATTTTTTAACCTGTCAACCAATTTACATGACGGCGCCAGTGGTTGTGTGGTTAGAGTAACAGCCTCACAATCCGATCGGCCTGGGTTCAATCCCAGCTGGCGTCGTTGGGATTTTCTGAGGCGAAAAACCTCTGGTTACGTCTTCCTTCGGAGGGGAAGTAAAAGAAGTTGGCCCGGCTCATGAGTTGTTGAGTCTGATAGGTAGGAACAGGTGGAGTCGCCTCCCTGATGTCGGTGATTGGCACTGAAGTGGCGGAAATAGGCCGACGAAAAATAAGCGAAGATAAAAAAAACCAATTTACATAAAGTTGGCTGCGTTTGAAATGTGAAACATTTACCTTTCTAATGTTATCAACCTGCAACAGATAGCGTTACGTGTTCCATGATTTAAATAAAAAACCCCCTTATTTATTCAACATACTGCGTACATACGAAAATCAGGATTGCATTTTAGGGACTATTTCGAAATATATCAGTCGAAGAAAATTAGAGCATTTATTTTTTATATAAAAATTACACATCAAAACATACTGTTTAGTAAATACTTATCTGAAGCCTACAAAAAATGTTCTTGTCCATTTTTCATAATCTCACAAGTTACATACACATCACTGTTTTTTCAAGTAAAAATAAGTCCGACCAGTACGATACCCATGTCCAAATTAATCGTCTCTAGTCTTGAGAAAGGCCCTTGGCAAAAGCTCCATTTTTTCAGCCACTCCTTCTCACGGTTAGAAACGAATCTATTAGTTGCTCGTTATTGATGGTACGTGTAGGGTTAGCACGCAAATCGTTCGTTCTGTTAGGCCTGCATGTACGACCATACAAAAAATCCAGGGGATTACGGTCCGAGGAGCCGTGTTGAAAGACGTAATGACAATGTTCTCCAGAACCTCGATTTTATAGTACACGGCGTTGATTTTCACGTTTTTCTCGATAAACACCAGTGGGAGCCAGTCAGCTGCGGTCTTCCGAATCGAGCGGTTCATTTTTCGACGAACCCGTTCCCTCATCACCTTGATGGCTGCTGCCGTTCTCGCCGAACGCGGCCGCCCGGATTTCGCATGATTCTTGGCCGAGCCCGTATCCCGGTACCGACGAACGGTGGCATAGCTGAGTTTCCGCTTCACCCCGTGGGATTTCAACCGCCGGAATATGTCGCCGGGTCGCTCACCTCCCGCAAACAACTTTACTACGACGTCACGGTACTCCTTCATCGTGCGCGGTAAACAAACAACAAATGACAGTAAGTCGACACCGTGCGCGTCGGTTAGCCTATATAAATCGAATCGAGAAGTCGATACAATCACTATCACTATCACACCGAATAATTTGTGAATTTGTAAATAGAGATATACATAATCTCTTACCGAGCTCGAATTTAAAGAGACGAATGAACTGCAAAATTTTAAAGTCTCTATAATACAATACCTTCCTTCCTTCGAATTTAATGTGTTGCAATCAGTGCTGAAAATATTCACATTCGCGACATTCAAATTCGGCGAATTTCTGCCTTCCTTGTATTGATAACCTACTACTCAAGCGAGAGTCGATAAATATGGAACAATACTATCAATGAACCCCAGTGGAATGAACATCAACATCAGCTTGCCATGAAGTTCATTTTTCATTTGCATCTTCTTTTTCGTCATGGTATTCGTAAGGTCGAATATGAAGATCATTGCGTGTTAGTGAAAATCAAAGCATAAAATTCAGCGTCACCAATTGAGAGTGAAACCGATTAATGGTAAAGGATGACAATTCATCACACAAAATTCTTGTTTTTGGCGACTTCGGCAATGGAATGTATAGAATAACTCTGGCTACGTTTTATGAATCTACTCACGATTGCTCGGAAATGACATACACCACCATTTACATGTGCAATGGGTAACACGTTTTCAATAAAAATTCACTGCAAGTGATGAAGATCAACTTAACGTTCGTGATAATCACCTGAAATTATTGACAGTAACGAAAGTGCCTGAATGCAGGCTTTTCGAAATTCGTTCATGCTGTTTTCGATCAATATAGTTCACGCGTCTCGACTCTTGTGTTATACTCATTATGCCAGATATGGAGTTGAGTTTTAACAGAAGAGAATTCACCCGATACTGGGAAAAATCTAATTCCTCCATTCGTGAATAAATTTTGATAATTTATGGCACTGGTTGCAATCGCATATACTCAGGTGTTTCAGAAATGTCTCCCAAAGGAAAATATCAGGGGCGCAAACCAAAATAAAATAATTCTCTGGAAGTATGCAACAAGCAAACCAAACAACTCGATAAATTCTGACAGTTGCACCGATAGCTATCACTCTGTCGATGCTATCGACTTGCTCGGTATCTATAATCAGGGCTCGGCATAGTCATAGTCAACTGAGGATAGTCAGCGGACTATGAAGAAATTCCCCGTCGTATTCAGTCAGAAATGACTTTTGGCTTCTTCACGCAGTTTCTCCGCCAACGTGATTCAATAGTCAGCTGGGTATTTAGTCACTACTCTCTCTACCGACTCGACTATCTCATAAATGAATTCGTTTCTCTCTCTCATGTATTATGTATACACTCTCATGAAAAATTGGTATATATGATGATTTTTTTTTGGTAAATATTACCAATGATAAGTCAATTTTTGCAATACGAATTATACATATTACGCGATAACATTGATAAACAAATGTCAAACAGGCCAGTATAACCCAGTATAAGCCAACGTTGGTTTAACATATACTCTAAACATGTTATGTTAACCCAACTTTTATGTATGTTTTGTTATTGATTTATTTAGTAAATACTAAACTATTGTATGCCGTTTTAATCATTTATTGAACTATCTCAAATGCGATATTAACAACACTACATTGTTTATTAACTTGTAACATGGCTATTGCAGCGCCCGACATCTGATCCTGCATCGATTGAGTCTGATCTGCGGCTAAAAATTAGGAAAAAATACACTATGATTACTACAAACAGCTACGATAGACGATAGACAGTTCTCGCGTAACTTTTGAAAAGGTCCTATGTAACAAATGTAAACAAATCGAGTTAATGGATGCACGCTATTAGTTTTCAATCATTGAATGTATTACAAAAAACAATCGTTCACGTATCTATCTTCTTCATCTTTTTGTCGCCGATACAAAAAATATCCAATGTACAGATTCGAATTTTAAGCACCCGGCTGTTACTTCGGACGCCACTTTCCTCCGACGGCCGAAACGTCCGAAGTAACAAAGCAGTCAATACAACTCACAGTCGTACTTCGGTCGTTTTGGTATTTGTTTCTTACAGGTGTTGTTATCGATTTCAGTGCAATTCAACGAGTGATAACAATAATAATCAGTCTTTAGAACGAAATGCTAATATTTGGATTGTTGTTTATTAGTTAGTTTCAAATTTTTATAGTGCAACGTAATATGTCCAATGTGCAAACGCGGGCAGTCAAAACGTCCAATGTAACATTTTTCGCTCCGAGGCTTCAACCTTAATCTCAAATCACGGAACAATAGTTACGATTGGTTTTACGGAGTTATTCTTGACAGCTAGTGGTGAAAACAGTGATAAAGATTGATAGCTTTTAAGACAATTCGTGAAATAATGCTCGGGTCTTCAACTACGTTTTTCTCGAGTTGGCGAAAATGTTACATTGGACCTTTTCAAAAATTACGCGAGAATTCTCACCATTCTTGTCTCCCAGGACCAGCGTATAAATACGTTTCAGCCAAACAAATTCGGGAAATACCACGAAGCTGAGAAAACTTAGGCGGCATTAAGTGAGACCAGCTCTATGCTCCGTTAAAACATTGAGTTGGAGCGTAGCGTCAGTGGAAACGGAACCTTCGTCTTGACATCGAAAACATCCAATTGATCGATTAAATAGTCGGCTAATCGTTTATGAAGTTGCCCTTGTCCTAATCAATGTTGATTAAAGAACATAAATTGAATTGATTTTCAATATTTACAATATTTAATATTTACAGAAAATCTGTATGTTAAGTCTCTGAAGAGAAGAGAAACATTGCATCGCAAATTCATCCCTTCCACCTTTTGTGATTCTCCTGTCTGCTGGCATAGCGGCCCAGCAGCGAGAAGAAGAGAGTATTTCCGAGTATTTCCATCCGTGAAACATTGCACATCAAATTAAAATCAAAATAGAAGCAGAACAATAAACCTTGAAACGTGTTGGAACATTGTTTTTTTCCTCCAAATTATTGGACAGTGAAGAGTTGAGATTTTTGTCAAACGTGGATAAAGGATCTCGCGTGTTTCTATGCTTTATATTTGTCGCATCGTGCTTTTTCTTTGTGTAATCAAGTAAACTATTTCCCAAAAGTGTTTCCGCTGTGAACTTTGCAAGTTCAAGTGTCCATTGGCACGTTTTCCCCAGTGAAACGGTGCACCATCCGACCAGAGCTTCCGCTCTCGAGCTTATCGAACTAACAATGTTCTACTAACGTTTACATTACCAAATATTTGGTAGTTTTTTTAGTAACCCATTTTCTGGGTGCATGTATCTATGTTTGAGTTCAACGTGGTTTGACATATACTACAGGTGAGCTAGATTGTTTTGTATCGTACACGAAAATTACTCACATGCATAAAACAGCGTGCAATGTTGTGTCCAAACTGTACGCTCCTTACTAATACTAACGCGAGGACCTTTATAGCATACCTAATAACTGTCTAAGTTCGTTGGTTTGAGTTCATGGTGGGTATACAATAATGGTGTAATTACTTTTTTCATCTGAAATCAAGTTTTCGTCTCACTTTCTATGGACGTAAAAATAAGATTGTGTACGCGGGTCGAAGCGAAGATACTGAGAGTAGAGTCGATCTTAATATTTCACCTTCGAAAATTTCAGGCCCTGTGTATAATAGTAAAATAGAGCTAACGAGCAAAATTCTTATCGGCTCGATTTATATCATAGGGCCCTAAAGCTGGCACCAATACCAATACACAGAATACACATGGTGCGCACCTATACAACGGTGAAAAGTTGTATTCGAACTTATTGAACACCCTGTAGTTACCGAGGCCTTACAAAGGGTTAAAGACTATCGGAATAGAAAAAATATAGGAGGTTGTGTCCAAGACACGACCACATTGTCGACGTAGAACTACGATTTTATTTTGTTCAAGTCCTCCACTTTACGCTCTTCTCAACAGAAGCCCTTCCTATTAATATTTCCGGTCTCGAATAGCTTAGCTGTCATCCTTTTTTACTGTCACATTATTTTCTTGGTGAGCCGATGAAAGCCTAGTTTGATAAATCCCCACACAATTATGTAGTTCAGAACCTTAATGGAATGGCGTCAGTTTGATGTAATCATTGCAATGCCAGAGACATCAGTGAGTAAGTAATTTGGCCGCGTCCACAGCTCAATCCGAAACGATGATGCAAAACAATAAAGAACAAGCGATGTTCATTGCTTCGTATCCAGAACGATACTGAAAGTTTGCCTTGACCATTTTTTGTTTTTGAGAGGATTTAAAATTTGCAGTTCATTCGCCTCTGAAGTTTGCCTCAGCGAGATCCAATATTTATGCTATAGGCAAATATTTCCCTTCGTTCTTCTTCTTCTTATTCTCTTCTTTGTACACGGAGACTTTAAACAACTCCCCTTCGTTGATCGCCGATAAGCTGTGTTCGGGTTACGGAAAGAAATTCCTTGGATCAACTTCGCTGTTAGTAGATCAAAGCTACAAATATATTTTTATCAATTAAATTCATATTTTTAATAGATTTACCCTTTTACATTTAGTTTCTCTTCCTCCTGCAATAGATATTCTGTCTCGCAAGATTGCCTTTTATCTGCGAATCTTAACCCACGTGTTGTTCGTTGTAATCCGTTTTGTGTCTTGTCTTTATCATTTTAATTAGGTACAATATTCAAATTATGTATGAGATTACTCACGGCTGTAGTTCGACGAATTCACTAGTTATATCTATTATTTTAACTAGTATAATCAATTTAGGAATAACTTTCGTTTAACTTGTGATTTTTAAACACGTACTTTCCACCATGAACCTTTCATGTTTTTTGCCTATTTGACAATTGACTAGTCCGAGAGTCAGTTGTAGCTCGTTTTTCGACATGTCTACTATTTGACGTTTTAGTGGTTCTGTTTTCCGACGAGGCTGCTCGTGTTCCCTGCGGTGTTGTTTCTAACAAGCTGATTGTTATTGACGGCATGAGTACAAGAACAATAATTATTGTTTTCCGTTCTTCCATTTTCCGGAAAATTACAAAAAAAAAAACAAAAATCGTCACACAAAGACCTGCAAAATTTACATTTTTTTTGTTTCTGTAGAAGTTTCAATCCTATGGTTTTTTTTCCCACATCACACTTGAAACTTTGCTTTAAGCCGAATTTATAGTCCAATAAAGTTATACAAAATTGAATGAAATTGATGGTAAGTGGTAGCTAACAAATGAAGCTATCATTTGATGCCAAAGCCTTACAATATGGTTGCTTTCCAAAGACATGTAAAATTATCAAAGTTGCTGTTCGATTTTTCGAACGCTTGGCATAAAATGTGTTAAGCTACCTATGGAATCGACGCTGGTTTGAGAAATGAATAGATAGATCAAATTAGATTAAAGAGGGAATATATTGCAATTTAAGCTACGCTCGATGGCAACTTATTAACACGGATCAGAGTGTAAAAGAGCTTTTCGCTCTTTGATTTTTATTACGCGTATCATTCATCTTACTACAGGTTCTTTCAGATTAACACGTTAATCCCAGCGTTGGTCCCTAGGGGCCGACGTTGAGCTTTTTGGTAGGAAAGTGCTGACTGACAGGGACTGACAGTTACAAAATAATAGAATAAAAATATATACGGTTTGCTTTCGGATGTTTTACAAAATGTGACTACTTTCTAGTCGAATTGCTGACTATTTTCTATCTGTACAATAAATATCTTTGGGCATTGGAATCGACACTGATATTATGCAAACGCACATGATGCGCGCTGAACGGAAAGCGCAACTAGAAAAAATTTGGGCTTAACGTGTTAAACGCTCACGCAAAAAAATCGAATAGCTCCTTATAAATTTTTTTTTCGCTCCGTTGATGGTAACACTGCAGTTCCCTCTTTGGGACGATAATATTCGGCTACTCGTTCAGTCTGTTCGAATGTTTTTTAGTGTCAAAATGTAAAATTTACAAGAACGTGTATTTTTAGTGAAATCGTATTACGCGAGCAACCGGAGCCTCAATGAATCTTTGCTCTCTTATGGTAAGATTTTCAATATTTCTCGTCGTTGATTACTTCCTCTGGGGGTACGTGAAGGACCGTTTCTATGTTAATAAACCACACAATTTGGAGGAACTTAAAGAAGAAATAACTTAAGATCCTCATTGTATGCCTACACCCAGCAGTAAAGACCTTCTTGAAAGAAAAATTAACTTTTCTCGCTGCGTTTATATCTTTCGATGGATAATCCAGCACAACATGCCAAGGATTCAATCACTGTTATACAGTGGAATTGCAGAAGCCTGTTGCCTAAATAAGAAACATTCAAATTCTTAATTCATAGTTTCAAATGTGATGTATTCGCCCTTTGTGAGACGTGGCTCTCTCCAGAGAGTGAATTGAACTTCTTCGATTTCAACATAATTCGTCTAGATCGTAATGACACGTATGGTGGTGTATTATTGGGGATCCGAAAATGCCACTCCTTTTATAGAGTGCATTTCCCTCCGATGACAGGAATTGAAGTTGTCGCATGTCAGACAAAAATCAATTGCAGAGACTGTATTGCTGTATTGCTGTATTGCTTCAATTTATATTCCTCCTAGAATTGCAGTTTACCGTCTCAGAGATATTGTCGAAGCCTTGCCATGTCCATGTTTAATTTTGGGTAATTTCAATTCGCATGGAATAAGTTGGGGATCACTATATGATGATACCCGTGCCTCATTGATTTATGATCTGTGCGATAATTTCAACATGACGACTCTAAACACTACGGAGGCTACTAGGATAGCAAATCCCTCCGCACGAGATAGTGTTCTAGACCTCTCAATTTGCTCCTCTTATTATTGGATTGAGTATGGAAGGTAATCCAAGACCCCCATGGTAGTGATCATCTTCCTATACATTTATCTATTGCCAATGACTCATATCCCTGTGAGACAGTTGATATTCCGTATGACTTAACGAAAAATATCGACTGGATGGAATTTCGAGAAATAATCCCTGAATCTATTGACTCGGTTCATGAATTACCTCCTTTCGAAGAATATAATTTCATTTCTGGCTTGATTTATGAGAGCGCTCTACAAGCCCACACAAAACGTGTTCCTACCACTCAATTTCGACGCCGTCTTCCATCCCCATGATGGTGGGATAATGAATGCTCCAAAGTTTATCTTTAAAAATCGACTGCGCTCAAGGAATTCAGAAAACACGGGACGATGGACTGTTTCCGAACTTACATTGCCCTGGAACGCAAATTCAAGAATTTGACTAGAGCAAAGAATCGTGGGTACTGGCGAGAGTACGTCAATGACCTATCGGGACAGACCGCTATGAGCACTCTTTGGGAAACGGCTAGAAGAATGCGGGACGGAGCCACAATAACGAAAGTGAGGAGTACTCTGATCGTTGGATCTACAGTTTTGCGAGGAAGGTTTGCCCAGATTCCGTTCCAGTACAAAATATCGTACGTGACATTCCGCTTCAAAGCTAATATGAAAAAAATTCAATGGTAAGATTATCATTTGCTGTTCTTTCGTGTAACAACTCGGCTCCTGGAGTGGATAAGATAAAGTTCAATATATTGAAGAATCTCACAGATTCTGTTAAAAGACGCATGTTGAACTTATTCAACAAATTTCTAGAGCTAAATACTATTCTGCGTGGCTGGTGACAAGTTAGAGTTATAGCCATACGAAAACCCAACAAGCCAGCCTGCGACCACAATTCATATAGGCCAATCGCAATGCTATCCTGCATTCGTAAATTGCTGGAGAAAATTATATGATATCAAAGGGGATTTTGATTGTGTTTCTATTGATATATTATCAGATAAACTTCATAATTGTGGACTCTCGCCAACTTTAAATGATTATTTGCATAATTTGCTGTCAGAAAAACACATGAGTTTTGCTCATGGAAATTTGGCAGTCTCCCGACTAAGCTATGTGGGCCTTCCACAAGGTTCATGTTTGAGCCCCCTATTATATAACTTTTATGTAAATGACCTCGATAATTGCCTTTCGAGACATTGCACGCTACGTCAACTTGCAGATGATGGAGTGGTTTCCATCAGGGGATCCTTCTCCGCCGATCTGCACAGACCATTACAGGTTACTTTGGACAATTTGTCCACATGGGCTGTCAAGCTGGGTATCGAATTCTCTACGGAGAAAACAGAGATGGTAGTTTTTTCTAAAAAGCACAAACCCGGAAAATTTCCACTTCATTTTTTCGGCAAAACAATAACCCACTCTATGAATTTCAAATATCTTTGTGTCTATTTCGATTCTTTTTTTTTTTTTTTATCTGTATTATAGTGATTTTCAACTCATTTGGCTGGTTCGTAACTTTTTACTTCCATTTTTGGAAGAATGTCGGGAGTGAGAATTGAACTCGTGACCTTTAGCGTGAGAGGCATGGATGTTACCACTACGCCAGATCGCCTCCACTATTTCGATTCTAGATGTTCCTGGGGGAGACATATTGCGTATCTGAAACAAAAATTTCTACAGAGAATCAACTTCCTCAAGACGATAACTGTTACATGGTGGGGTGCCCATCCAGGAGACCTCGTAAGTTTATACAAAACAACGATATTATCGGTCCTCGAGTACGGTAGTTTTTGCTTCTGAACGGAAACTAAGATTCATATTCTAAAGATGGAGCGGATCCAATATCGTTGCTTGCGTATTGCTTTAGGTTGCATGCAATCGACTCATACGATGAGTCTTGAGGTTCTGGCTGGAGTATTTCCTCTGCCTCTTCGATTTATAGAATTATCATACAGATCTATCACCTTATATGTTGAGTTCCGTATACAAGGATTGCAACCTTCGTCAAGCATCATAAAGCAAGACTGTCTATCATACTTCTGTGATTCGGCTGTAAATTTCAATTTAACCATGTATCAAGAAATACGCGAAATTCCAGAACATATACGTTTTGTGTTTATCCCACGGATGTTTTCTTCGAAATTTGGCGAAGTAAGTTCTGATAGAATGTTTTTTACTGATGGATCATGCTGGCTCCACTGGTTTTGGCATATTTGACGAAAACTTCAGTGCCTATTATAGGTTGAGAAATCCCTGCTTGGTGTACGTTGCGGAAATGGCTGCAAATCTTTACAATTATCCCCAAGGTATCGACAAACGCATGGTTCAAGGGATTGAATGTAGGTCGGGACTTCATTCGCGTGATGTCCCGCCTCATGTCTAATCATTACTTGTTAGATGCAAATCTGTATCGCATTGGGATCGTTGATACTGATATTTGCGTTTGTGGTGATGGTTATCATGACATCGAGCATGTGGTCTGGTCCTGTAGAAACTTTCATTCTGCCAGGGCTCACCTATCGGATTCACTCAGGGCACTAGGAAGGCAATCTGATAGAGACTTTTCAAATGGTCTTTCTCAATGCCAATAGTTAATTCTGGTTTTCCTGATTAGTCATTTTCAGGGCTAAAGGCGAATGAACTGTTAAACTATGAAACCTCTATAATTCTATTCTATTAACAGGTGATTTCTTTGCTGTTTGGGCTTTCAGTGCACTTTTTTTTTTCGCAGGTATGGGCAACAAAGAACATATTAACTTGTTGTATAGCAAATAAATTAATCCGAGATTTTCTAGCATCAATTTTCCATATCGCCGACCAAATCACTTAATTTCATTCGGGAACCAATTTCAACTGAAAACAAATTGTGTGTGGGCAGCGAAATACGAAGCGCCACGTTTTCGCTCCGACGCAAATTACCAAAGCCACAAAATCTATCAAATTGACGATGCGTGAAATTTTCCATTCATCTCTTGTGCGTTCGCATCTTTGTGCTACCAATCGAATCGATACTCCTCCGAACTAGACAGGATAAACAACTTTACAAACAAAATAAAACCTTTCCAACGAATTTACAAACATAACGAGATCACGAACAGAAATCTCCGGCATGATACAGATGGATGGCCTCGGAAATGGCTTCGCAAAAAGTAACATAGGTCCTACCAATTATCGCCACCAATCCCCATCCTCGAACGCACCCACTGTTCGAAAACGATCCGATTTGTGGCGGTCGAGTGGTTCTCGCGGCCATTGAAGGGTTCATTAAAAAATTGTTCGGTCAAATGGAAAATCCTTTCCACCTAGTTTATTACTTGAAGCTGATTTGCCGATTGGTGGAATAGGGTGAAAGATTACCATGGATGAATTGAGTTATCGATTTGTCTGTTATGAAAAATAGAATGTATAAATTCATGATGACAAAAGCGGGTCCATAATTTCAACTGTTTGACCCGTAAAAGCCATGGAAGCGATGGAAGTCCCACTAACCTATGAGTTCCCCGATGAGAAACAATTCCCATAAAAGGAAACAAAGCTACGAACCGAGGCGAAGGCCAAATTTCGCCTCGTTTTCATTATACGTCCCAGGCGGCCCAGTAACAACCGTTCGATCACCGCATGGCCATCGGAGGAGCGGACACTAGACGAAGGCCCGGCTGTGCCGATACTCTCATCTATAACATAAACTGTAATTTATATTCCTGTCGTTCGGCCACTCGCCTGCCCAATGGATTATCCTCGTGAAGCATCGATTGGCCGTGAGGTCCTGAGGGCATATGACGACGATGGCGACCGACTTTTATGAGTTCTGTATGGTGAATTATTTATCCCAGCGGACAGGGGGGAGAGGAAATATTGTGGGAAGGAAATAATACACGAACCATCGGCGATCGATCGTTATCAATTTCAATTGCCCCTTTAGTTTGCTGTTCTGTTTCGTATGTTTGTTTTTTTTGGGGTTATCTCTCTCGCTTCAAGGAATTTTTCACACAAATAGCGAACAAAATCCATTTTTATTTGAAAACGTAAAATGGTGAAAACGACGATAGTCCATTTGTTCGCGGGTTCAAATTCATCCGTCTGTTTTCTTTCTTCGGACTATCGCAAAACTTTAGCGAGACTACATTTATTAAAATATTAATACTTCTTCGTTCGATGTGTTTTTCCCGAGTTGACAAAAACACAGCGAAAGTTTTCCACTATAACAATGCAAGAAAGAATTTTGATTTGAATATTTTAATACTTCTTACGTTCCTCGAGGAACACCATTGCCATGGCTTGTTTCTTCTTTATTCCAACCAGCATCAGTGGGACGTCTGGAAAGTTTGCTTGACTTGGGGACCAGACGGATGAATTATGCACGGGAAATAACTGAAACTTCCATCTCGTCAGCGTCAGGATGTCAGCACTGTTTTGTTGGAACCATTACGAATCACAGAGAAATCTGACTGGGGAATGCAAATATGTACCGTATTACGTCCAGCTCGCCGGTCAAATCCAGCTGCTCACGTTTCATCGCAATCGGTGATCACCCACGTAGTGAGAATATTTTTTACGACCAATGGTTTTCTCTGACATGACGGTGATTCCAGATGTTGTTGATCGCGTACGCTATATCGAGTAGATTTTTCGACGTAGGATTACGTCTTTCGGGAACATATTGCGGTAAAAATTGAAAATCGAAAATCGAGCACATCGTGAAAATTGTCCAAATTCAAATGCTTATTGCTCAGTTATTTCATGATGTATTGATGAAACTTTTGCGTCAATCAATTTCGGCACTCCATAACAATTTTTATATTAAAAAATATATATATATATATGTCATGAAACTAACTATCAAACATTTGAAAAGTCTCAACCCCTATCCTAACGGAAATACCCACTTCTGATTGGTCGTAATTGACGACACATGCGGCGGGTCCCTAACACAGACATCAAAACCAAGCTGCCTGGGGGAAATCGACATTGCAAATACATGAAAGCAGGGAGAACTTTTGTTCTTACCGAGATGTGTTCCCTAACAGAGACATTAAAACCAAGGTGCTCAGGGCAAATCGGCCACGTAAATATATGCAAGTCGGGGACATTTTCATATTACAAGTAAGGTGAGTGATACGGTTAATTCTAGCAAATAAAATTTAAATTTGGAACTTTAATGTTAGATGCTTTGTGAAATTTAATATCAATGACCGATCGTGTATTGTGAAAAATTTAGCACAAGTGTAAGTGTAAAATTGTATATGGTAGCAGTTGTGTTAAAAATGACTTGAGGTATGAAACAATTTATTTCAATTTTCATAAATAAAAACCAAGATGTGTTCTCGCTCGAGAACGGGTCGTTTGGTTTAACCTGTCAGTTTTGTTTTGTTCATTTTAACCCAAGGAATGTTTATACGGCGAGAAAAATTGGAAAAGTGAAGAAACATTAGAAAAAGTGTTTTCCCATATGCTCTACATTAGGGTGGCAATGGATGTATGGAAAAAAAATAATCATCGAATTTCAAAAACATTGTACATTTTGTTTATTGGTCCAAAAAAATGATCTGTGCAAATTTTCAGCTCAATCGGACAAGATTTAGGGGTGCCTCAAAGTTTTGATTTTTTGATCCTCGAAAATCTTCCAAGGGGGGAAAGGAATTTAGATTCCAAATGACTTCAAAATGCATGAAATGTCGAGATCTGGTGCAAAATTTCAGCTCAATCGGTCATGATTTAGGGGTGCCTCAAAGCACTCAAACTTTTGATTTTTTGGCCACTCAGGCTGAATCCCAAAAAGTCGATTCTCGGCCAAAATTTTTTTTTCGAGGTAACACCAGATCTCGACGTTTTATGCATTTTTAAGTCATTTGGCATCGAAAAATAAATTCGATTTTCTAAATTTCCTTCCCCCTTAGAAGAGTTTCGAGGATCAAAAAATCTAAACTTTAAGCGCTTTGAGGCACCCCTAAATCATGTCCGATTGAGCTGAAATTTTGCACTGGTTATTTTTTTGGACCAATAGACAAAATGGACAAGGTCGGTTCTTTAAATTTGATAATTATTTTTATTCCATACTTTCATTGCCTCTCAGGCTCAGTCCCAAAAGGTCGATTTTCAGCCAAAAATGTTTTTTGGAGATGACACCAGATCTCGACGTTTCATGCATTTTTAAGTTTTCTAAATTTCCCCCTTGGAAGATTTTCGAGGATCAAAAAATCAAAACTATGAGCGTTTTGAGGCATCCCTAAATCATGTCCAATTAAGCTGAAACTTTGCACAGGTAATTTTGTTTGGGCCATGGTCAGTTTTTGAAATTTGACATGACCATTTTCGCTGCCAACTTACTCTACATATATTATCTAGTGCTCTTAGTCCAATTAAAATTCGCATTGGGTTGAATAAATACCCAGAAAGTGAAAGTTATAAAAGAAAATTACCTTTTCCATTTCAAATATGTTTTCTCTATATTAAAGTAACATGTTTTTACTTTTGAGAAAAATTGATAATTGTGTTCGGTATTGGTAATTGGTGATTTTTTTTCTTTATTTCATCCATACATGACAAAGGAGGCATCTCGTCTAGGATAATAGAGGGCGGTTTTCATCATATCTCGTTCCACTTCTGTATCTTTTATCTGATACGCACCATTCAAACACGGTTGGAGTGAACAAACAATACCCAACAACCAAACAAAACGGCCCTTTTCAGGGCCACCAAATCATTATCAAAGAGTTTAACGATGTTATTCTTCAAACATATCCAAAATCAACAGATATCCTAACGGAATCCTACGTCAACTAAGCGGTCGTGTCTCGGGCACAACCCTCTTGTGACTTTTTTGGAATCAATTCATGAGTTATAACGGGGCTGAAGTGTCCCATTCGGTCGCAAATCACGTATCCCAGGGAAAGAACATAACCACTAATCAGAAGGGTAGTTTCAGATGATGCTACTCAAGAACAGTACAAGTGCATTTTCGTGATATGGGCGCGTGATCTGCAATGGAGGTGATAAGCTGCTCGATGGACCATCTCTCGATGATGGTTTGGAAGCCACTATCCCAACGCGTTGATTATATTCCATGAAAGGGAATAATTTATGTTATGTTGGATGGATTCCAGCGATTTGAAAGGTTCATTACAAATGATATTGACAAGTGTACATTTTGCGAAGTATTTACCGGAAAGGGCCTGGCCGGGTAAGGGAGTAAAAAGTGCCCCCAAACCAAATCACCAGCTGTATGGCAAATATTGTAGGAGTGCTCCCGTGGCCGAGTGGTTAGCGTCATAACTAACATGCCGGGTGTTCGGGTTCGATTCCCGTTCTGGTCGGGGGAATTTTTCGTCAAAGAAATTTCCTCCGACTTGCACTGTGATCACGCGTATTCTCTAGAGGTTGCCACTCAGAATGCATTCAAGGCGTGTTATTTGACATAGAAATCTCAACTAAGTACTAATAAAAAATGACGCAAGTAATACTACGTTGAGACGGCGAAGTTCCTCTAGGAACGTTAGTGCCATTGAAGAAGAAGAAGAAGAAGATGGCAAATATTGTATAGGATATTAAATAAGAAATGTTGGCGGTTTATTTGAACCCCTATGTGGTTTGACGTAGGATCTATAGTGAAAAACGTACTTTTCGTTTGTTTCACGCCATCCTCAAAAGCTTCGAGATAAAAATTTGAAAAAAACTGAATGTGCATCTTACTACGGTGTATCAAGAAAAATTATCAGTAGTATCATTAAAGTACTAAAAAAATATTGAAATTTTGAATTTTTTTTTTTGGGATTTAGAGATTCACTACGAGGGTCACTATTTATATTTCGGGAATTGGCAACACTGATGTCATGTGAGTCCATCTGACGGTTCCATCGTAAAGTTTGACATTTTTGACGATATATGTACTCAGAACATTTTGTCATACGGACGCTATTTGTTTATTTTATATTTAGTTGAAAGTTTGGTCTCGGCAAAAAAATGGAACTGAATCGTGAACATTTTCGTGCGATGATTTTTTACGACTTTCGACGTGGATTATCACAACAAGAGTGCGTCAATCAACTTAATTTGACTTTTGGCGATGAAACTCCATCAAAAACCACTGTGTATCGCTGGTATAGTGAATTCAATCGTGGTCGTAGTTCGCTGTCCGACGAGTTTCGTGAAGGTCGTCCAAAATCGACTGTAGTGCCAGAAAACATCGATGCTGCGCACGAAATGATTAAGCAAGATCGTCATGTAACCTATTGTGAGATTGAAGCATCCCTAAGCATTAGTTCCACCAGCATATATGCGATTTTACATGAACACTTAGTTGTGCAAAAATTATGTTCACGTTGGATCCCACATAATTTGACAATCGCTCAAAAAAAAAAGGCTCGTGTCGATTGGAATAAATGCTTTGAAAATTGGTTTAAGCGCATGCAAAAGTGTATCGATCATCGTGGCGAGTACTTTGAAAACCAATAAAAATATATTCGCAGCTTAACTATTTGTTTTTGTTCCTATTCCCGAAATATAAATAGTGACCCTCGTACTAATCTAATCCATATTTAAATGTGTTCCTACGGCTTTTCTAGATGTGTGTGTGTTTTTTTTTCAGATTTTTCCAGTGTTGCGCAATACAAACAAATATTTTTTTATATTTCCAAAGTGTCTGGCTGGGTAAGGAAGTAAAAAGTGCCCTCAAACCAATTCACCAGCTGTATGAAAAATATTGTATAGAGTACTAAATAAAACATTTTGACAGTAGTACCATATATTTGAGTTCTTATATGGTACACCATAGGATCTATATCAATAGCTTCGAGACAATAATATGGAAAAATACTGAATGTACATCTTACTAAGGTGTATCGATAAATATCTTCAAACAATGTTTTCATCAAAAAAGTAATTATAAAAAAAATATTTTTTGTACCGCGCAACACTGGAAAAAACCTAAAAAAAAATCACACATATCTAGAAAAGCCGTAGGAACACATTTAAATATGAATTAGAGTAGTACTGAATCTCTAAATCCCAAAAAATTGTTATTTCAAAATTTCAATATTTTTTTTAGTACTTCAATTTTTGATAATTTTTTTTTTGATAATTTTTCTTGATACACCGTAGTAAGATGTACATTAAGTTTTTTTTTTAAATTTTTATCTCGAAGCTTTTGAGGATGGCGTGAAATAAACGAAAATGTTCGTTTTTCACTATAGATCCTACGACGAATCACATAGCGGTTCGAATAAAGCGCCAAAATTTCTTATTTAATATCCTATACAATATTTGCCATACAGCTGGTGATTTGGTTTGGGGGCACTATTTACTCCCTTACCCGACCAGGCCCTTTGAGTTTTAAAAGGGAATACTTTATGTATCATCTAAATTTTAATTATCGTTTAAAAATTGGCCTCTTCTGAAGCAATACACTTTTTCCAACGAACAATCCATGTTTAATTTTTTTTTCTTGAAAGCTGAGGATTTTTTTTAAATAACAACCTAAAATCAGAGAGGTTTGTTTTTAGTTTTTGAGTTATGACAAACAATTTTCCCCCTTTTTCCACTACAAAAATACATAACTATTGAACTACTGGACCGATTCAGATGACCGACATTATATATTATATATCTATATCTATATATATAAAAATGGATTTCTGTCTGTCTGGCTGATTCTTATGGACTCGGAAACTACTGAATCAATCAACATAAAAAATGGTATGCAGGGGTTTTTGGGGACGGGGAAGGTTTTCGTGATAGTTTGAGACCCCCCCCCCCCTCTCTAACGGGGGGCTGCCATACAAATTAAACACAAATTTCTACATTACTCGGGAATTAATCAAGCAAATGAAACCAAATTAAGCATATTGAGGTTTTAGGATGCAATAAATGTTTCTATGGTGGTTCGACTCTCCACCCCCCTCCCTAAGGGGAGGCTGCCATACAAATGAAACACAAATTTCTGCATTACTCGATAATTAATCAAGCAAATGGAACCAAATTAGGCATATGGAGGTTTTAGGGTGCAATAAATGTTTCTATGGTGGTTAGGCTCTCACAAATTTCTGCATTACTCGAGAATAATTCAAGCAAATGAAACCAAATTAGGCATGTGGAGGTTTTACGGTGCAATAAATGTTTCTATGATGGTTAGACTTTCCACCCCCTCTTTAAAGAGGGGCTGGCATACAAATGAAACACAAATTTCTGCATTACTCGATAATTAATTATGCAAATGAAATCAAATTTAGCATATTGAGGTTTTGGGTGCATTAATTGTTTCTATGATGGTTAGACACTCCACCCCCTCTTGAAGGGGTGGCTGCCATGCACAAATGGAACACAAATTTCTGAATTACTCGAGGATTAATCAAGCAAACGAAACCAAATTTAGCATGTAGAGGTTTTAGGATGCAATAAATATTTCTATGGTAGTTAGACACTCCTCCCGCTCTCTAAGGGTGGACTGTCATACAAATGAAATTCTTTGCATAACTCGAAAACTATCAAGCAAATGGAGCCTGATTCGGCATGTGAAGGGCACAAAACGTTGCTATGGTGAATACACTCCTCCCCCTCTCTAAGGGGGGCTGCCATACAAACGAAACACAAAGTTCTGCATAACTCGAGAACTAATCAAGCACAATTTGGGATGTGAGGGTTTTTGGGTATGAGAAATATTTCTATAATGGTATGACACCCCTCCCTCCATTGAAATGGAGAGGGGGTCCCATACAAATATTACACATATTTCAACCAAAAAATATTCCAACCAAACATGACAATTGAAAATTTTCCGAAAACTCTGAAGGAAAAGGGAAAATTCGGAAAATTAAATTCCCATATGTTCTACAATTACATAGTGACAAGTGCTGTTAGTACATTTGATGTTTGTGCTAGCGAAATTGATCTTTGTTCGAAACTGGAAATGGATTTTAATGTGATGAAACGCACTCCTATATCTTCTTCTATCTATACGAAAAAAAAAGGATCGCCGGATGTGTTGATTAGGGCAGAACTCGAGGAAGGAATTTTCCGATTTAAGGCTGTCTTTATTCTATCATATTTTCTGTATAAAACCTTTATTTCATGTAACGAAGAAATATGTTATTTGCAAATGGTTGAAAAATCTTGAACGAGAATTGTGTCTGAAAATAATCTGATATTATAATGATGAGTTTTGTTAGAAATACTAGGAATTTTATAGTAAAAGGTAAATTCAACGGGGTCGATTAGAATATCAATCAATGAACAGTTCTGCGTTTGGACCCATGAACTTGCTCATAGTAAGAAAACGTGAATGTTTGAAGGTATTGATAATAAAAAAACAAATTTTTGGCGGGACGAAGTTTGCCGGGTCAGCTAGTATTAAATAAATATTTATTAAATATTATTCAGGGAACATATCTGTGTTCGCAATTTCATTGAGATATGAAATGTGAAAAAGGTACAATAAAAATTCACTAAGAAGCCTTTCCATGTAAAAAAAATTAGGTATCTACGAGATCTGAAAATATATTTTTGTCATTTGGTGTTCGATTTTCAGCAATTGAGTTGTCTCTTATCATGTTATCGTTCTCACGATGAATACTTATTCTCCGAGAGGATGGACTAAAAATATAGAAATGTCTCAATGAAAGAATAACTAATAATGTCACTTGAAAATGAATAAAATTAGTCCTCTTACCACCTCCTTTTTAAATCGTGTGAAGAACGAAACGTAGTGGAATATTCCTTATTTTCGCGTTTTTGCTAAACGTTTATTTATACGTTTCTGGAATCGTTCTACAGGGTGGTGCATAAGTCACGCAACCGATTTGCACAAAAACAAATTTTCGTATAAAAAAATGTCTCACGATACAAAGTCGACAACTGAACCGTTTAGGAACCAACACGCTCGATAGTTGCAGCACGATCGTTATTTTTTTTTCATCAGAGAGCGTTGCGTGACTTATGCGCCACTCTGTACATAAAGTGTAATGAAATAGCATTAAAACGCATTTTTGAAGAAAGTTTAGTATTGTATTTCAGAATGAAATAACAGTTCTCTAGATTGATAGCAAAATGAAAATCATCTGGGGAGTTCGCGAATCGACACAAAAAAAGACAAAAATATCAATATTGCGCACTATTTTTATATTCTGGGTGAGTTGTTAATATTTGATCAAAAATCAATTTATTACCATCTCAGCCAAACATAACGGGACATTTTGTATTCGGACCGTACTGTTCATGCAAATCGCAAACCATTATTGCGTCTCGCCACAACCGAGACAAATTGTTGCTTCCGGATTGGTGGTTTGCTGCATTCGTTCACATGAAAATTGGACTTCGTCTGTCGATGGTGCTGTCTTTTTTCTCCGACGATTTTTCTCCGATGATTTCCGGGTATTCTAATCAATTGTTTTGCTGCTTTTCTTTCGTTTTCTCCACTAATCACCATGCAGTACATTGTGGGTCGGGGTCCAATTGATCCAGCAGCATGTCGCCTCATTTATAGTGTGGACGTGTTCGATTTAGTATTCTGGCTGCGATTGCCTCGAGGTGAATCAATCAATAGAACTGTGTTTACTAGCCTGGATTCTGTCATGCTTAAGAATATGTACTTTGGAATCCTGTTTGTTGTGAATTTGTCTTGTATGCCAAATTTTGTCAACGTCGTGGTCATATACGAAACTGCATCAAAATGTTGGTTGACATTGGTCCCGTTCATGACATTGTGCATCCGTATCACAATCTTTGATCGATAACATTTTTTCGAGGGTGTTGTTAAAAAAATGTGATATATTTATTCATAGGAACTTTTTTCAAGAACGTTTTGTTCTAACCTGTATCATTCATAACGTAGATAGTCTTTCAGTTATATTTCTTGTACGATTTTATTTTTACTTGTCAATCTCTTCATTCTTACACGGAATTACTCGTTTGACTGAACATTCATAGAAGTCAATGCGAATGCGTTGAAGTGCAGAACAAACTAGCAAAAACCGGAAGTAGCGAAATTGGAACTTTTCCCCTTCTAACGAACCGACAACAACATCACGCTTCGATGATTGAGTATTCAATGGAGAAAAAAGTAAAAGTGCAAAAAAAAATGCAATTTTTTGTTCAGTGTACGAAGCGGAAATTGAAAATTCAATTTAGTCCAACAGAAATTGATACATTATTTCCGCTTCGTATCTGTTTGGCCTTATTGTGTTCATCTTTTTATCATTTTGTTCAATCGTTGCGATGATACTTGCGAGAGGATGCTCTGGCTGTATCTCGTTCAACTGAATGCGCTAGTGACTGTTATTGTGGGAAAGAATACCACTGATGGGCAATGCAATTTGAGGTTTTCCTCAACGGTAGCCTTTCTGCAAATCGATTTGTATTGAATTTTGCATGACTGAGAAAAAATACTCAGGTACCAACTAACGTTTCGATAACTTTTGCTGCATCTCATATTGTCGCTATGAATTATATGAATGTATTTCACAATTGAGTTTTAATTTGACAGACATTCTGCTGAATCTATCCAATCTCTGGATCTAATTTGTGCACTCATTTGCAAACGATTGCATCATTCCGCAAGTTTAATTAGTTGCGAAATTCCATTTCGCAAAATTCGGTCCCAAAAAGTTGACTTGACATCAATTAAATCAGATGTCCGAACCAAAGAGCGTATAAATTAACTATAAATCTGTCTAGCATTGCGATGGTCAGTACGAATTGTTTCGGATTGCAATATGGTACCGTACGAAATGTGCTGCATTGCAACCAATGACCGTTTCATTGGTGTACTGTCGTCGAACCGGAGTCAGTTCACGCCCACTCCCACTCACCCAGAGGGGTGACAATAATCGCAGGATCTCCTAGTGAGCAACAACTGGATCAAGCTGTAAATTATGTACTGTGCATAAATGGGAAATTATAATACAATCCTTGTGGCAAATGATGGTGGACTCTGGAAGCATGCAATACGACGGCAATAGGCGTATAAGTCGGGAAGGGTCTAACTGATCCTTATTTTAGAACCATTAACTGTGAAGCTCAATCGAGCTGACTTTTTTCAGTATGAAATCAAATACTGTAGATGTAACACCCAGATTGGAAAAAAGACGATTCGCTCTAACTATTAGACTTATCCCATAATATCCTTCACAATTGAATTGGTAATGCTACACATAACCATAAGCCATTATCATGTGGGACGTTAGATAATCCACTCGTGGGTCATAAATCAGTCCAGGATTCCACGAGAACATACACATTTCATGCAGGGCAGGTCTGCGAATTTTTGAGTTTAATCACCCCCAATACCCGAGTCATACGTGGCGGAGGAAAATTGCAAACCCATGTAAGGTAAATGTTTCTCCAGGGATTTGTTGCCATGCTAAATACATCTCGGCATGCTCTCGCTGATAATAATCCTGAGGCAATTTTGTGCAGGTGGTAATGTTGTATTATAAAGGCTAATTAAATGAGGCTTTGGGCTAATCGTCATTTTGTTTTGTTTTATTTTTTTTTAATTTTTAAATTCGAATATGGTACTATTTTAGAATATTCACATACAACTCAAAACAATTTAAATTAAAATGTTCTTAACCGTTTGAGTGTGGAGCAAATTTTGTTAGCATATGCCAAAAATGCGGTTGAGTTTGGGTATATTTAAAAAAATACCAAAGAGCTTAGATAACTGATTAGGTCACAAAAATTGTATTAATAGGAAAAAAACACATAAAAAGTGAGGTTTATAAAATTTACTAACATAAATTATTTTTCTAAAATGATGAAAAATAATATTCAAACAATTTCATTCAAAATTATGGTCTGCTGCACAAAGCGCGTGAAGTCCTCTTTAAAAAATGTCCCCGAAAGACGAAATCCAATGTTAAGAGGTGCTAAGTCAAAAATAATAACATAGAACAAGAAGAGCGCTATCGCGCTCCTGCAATTTTCGCATACAACAAGAGGAGCGGCACCATATATTGTAATATGCTACAATTGTATGATTTTTTTTCGTAGGAAAATTCCAACTCAGCTATTTTGAGCGGGAAACAATCGCTATAGAAAAAAATCGAGGGACCGCATAAAAAAAGTTTCCCCCATGAAAATAACTCAAATCCACGCCATTCACCATTCAATTTCCTTTTGTTTCCCTGCTTTGCGATGGGACACTTTGCCTTTCCAGTTGCGCGTGGCTGTTTTGTGCTTTTATTTGCATGTCGAAACGTGTTGCTGTTCGAAATCATGTCATGCAAAAACTTAGAAAAACTTAGAGCATTTGATGAGAGGAGGGGAAGAAAAGAATATCGCACAAAAAAAATCGAACAAAAAAAAATTCGCACAAAAAAAAACGCACAAAAACAGGTTTTACTGTATATGATATATCAAAATCTAAATTATGTTCTTTTTCATGAGATTAACCTAATCGGAGTCGTTTGGAGAGTTTGAAGCGCCAAGGCCATTGATGAGAAGCAAATGATTAGCGAAAATGCTTTAGAAACGCTCTGATCTGGAGAAGAAATTGAAGAGTTTCAGAATCTAAAACGTAACTGCCTACGCTCAGGGATGAGGAAACAAATCTAACCGCTTCTGCTAGCAAGCAGGAAGCGGATATAATCGCAATGTGGAAAAAAATGTGCCGAGACGAATCGACTGTTGAAACGAAGAGTTAGGAAAGTTATGGAACAAAATTGATGGTAACTATAGGGGTAGAACAGTTAAAGAGCTCGAGAGTGAAAGCAAAATAATGAACAATGAATGAAACATGGAATTGTTTTCCAGTTTTCAGGGACAGCTGACACAGAATCATCAAAAACGAAGATATAAATGAATTATGATATGAATGAAAATGTGAAAAGTAAAACTTATAAAGTAAAATCGTAGTATCTACAGTTTATTTTCAACAATTTATGAGTCAATCAATGTGATATTTCTAAATAATTAAATTATTTTTAATGTACAACGAGTTCGAATTCTTGTCAGGCTTCCTACACTGTTCATTGCCAAATTAATTATGCATCTGAAAGAACGTGTAAATTATTATAAGAAATTCATAAACGTCTCAAGAATCATGTGTAAAGGATTGTTAAAGAAAAGGATGATAACAAAGATATACAGTTAAATGGAAGAGTTTTGTAATACTATGAAAGAAATAATGACATTGAGAAGCAAAAAAAAAATAAACAGAATATCAAGGCTATAAAAAAATAAATCATAAAAAAGTAGAAGGGTCTGAGCCTAGGGGTACGGACGGAAGTTTGACGTAGGGCTGTGAAGGTTCAGAATACTTGGTTATTTTAAATTCAATTCGTTTCATTGTTCAGAAATCTGTTAGTTTAACTCTTTTGTAACTGTAAATAGTAGCCTTGAGAAGGGCCGTTTGTTGTATGTACTCATAACCTTCAAACGGTTTGTAACGAACAAAACAAAGAAAGACAATAAGCTTCTGGCAGGAAGTTCAACTGTCTAACTGAAATTGATTAATCAATATCAGTGGGACACATAACAGAGTGGAATGGTAGATGACGTATATGTGAATCGCTAAACAAAACAAAATTAAATCATCATTGATTACATTGAAAACGAAATAACAAGTTGAACATACTCACGATTTCGTGATATTTTGAGGTAAAACACACATGAAATCATGAAGTTGCTTTATTTTTAATAGATAGCTATGGTATTGTAATTTTTTTTCACTTGTTATATTCTTTCCACTGTTGATGTCTCAAGCGAAAAAAAATCTAGGTAAATTTGCTGTCTAACGGTATATATTATAAGATATATCGTAAGAACGATTCTGCGTAGTATGCATTTGAAAACTCTTAATAAACGTTACATTTTTCGTAGAGTGACCCCCCTATATAGCAATCAAAGACGTAGTCCTACGTCAAAAATGCATATAAATTGAATGAATTTAACTAGCTATTGATTTAGAAGCTCGAAAGAGTATACTCATGCATATTTTTTAGAGCTTCCATTTGATGTATCAAAAAAGAACAAAATAAAACAGATATTGAACAATTCAATTCAAATGCAATTACTACACACAATCACAGTCCTATGTCAAGATCCAGTCCGTGCCCCTAGGCTTCATCAATTTTCCATTAGAAGTTTGCTTCATTATAAATTAATTAATTAAATCAAAACGAAAACAGTTAACAAATATCAAGTAGAAAAACAAATTAATGAAAATTTCAAATTCTCATCGTTTTCGGAAATTAGTCAGGCGACGTTTTCCAACCATTTTGTCTCGCTTCTACTTTGCGGCGCATCAGAGATGCCAGGTTTGAAGACATGTCTTCATTTTGAAGACATTTCAGTATGATAGCGTACATGAATTTTTAAAATAAATTATTTCCATGAAATTCTAACTTTTAGCTTAAAATATTGCCAAAAAAGTAGTACTTTAGTCTCAGCGAACGATCTGAAAACATATTGTCTCTAGAAACCATTAGTCCATTTGCGCTCGAAAATTAGAATGATTGTGACATTGCATTCCTTTAATTTTTTTTATACAATAGGTTAACGATCTTTCAAATGACCACTTCATAAATCGTAGATTTTCTGGTCACATTTTCAACAACTAGTTTTATAAATATGATTTGAGTTTAAACCAAAACTTCAAAGCTGAAATAAACCAGTAGAGCTATGACAGTTCCGTTTTTGTTTGATATTATGGTGAATACATTTGAAGACATTATATCGTACCATGTGAAGACTTTTGAAACAAATCACTTTACATCCCTGCGGCGCACAACCGGTTTCTTGCTTGCATTTGTTTTGATGACATTTGTATCATTCGCCCCAAAGTATATTGAAATAACCTCCAAGTATGCTACATTATTCGATGCATTATTGTGAGTTCTGATCAGTGTCTAAAACATTCACGTTCACGACATTCAAATACGGTGAATTTCAGCCTGCCTTGTACTGATAACCTACTGCTCAAGCAAGAGTCGATAAATATGAAACAACACTATCAATGAACACCAGTGGAATGAACATCAACATCAGCCTGCCATGAAGTTCATTTTTCAATTGCATCTCCATTTTTATTATGATATTCGTAATGTCGAAATTGAAGATCATTGCGTGTTAGTGAAATTCTAAGCATAGAATTCAATGTCAACCAATTGAGAGTAAAGTTGATTAATGGTAAAGGATGGCCATTCATCACAAAAATCTTGTTTTTAGCGACCTCGGCAATGGAATGTATAGTATAGTTCTTGCTATATTTTATGAATCAACTCCCGATTGGCCGGAAATGGCATGTACCCCCAATTGTATGGGCAATGGGTGACAATAACAGACGAATGGAAAACGAACATCTTCCGGATTAATGATACTGGCTCTAGATGACCAGCAACCAGTATTCCGATGCCATTTTGAAAAAGAAGATGGTGGCTTGCGGTTCATTGGAAACGACCCTGGAAGAACGAAAATGGAGTTAGTGAAGTGGAGTTAGACAAATAAGGTGCTAGAAATTAAGATCGTATTAGAGCGTAATGGCGGTAATAAAAGAGCATAGAAAGCGGAAACGAAAACGGAAACGAGCTGAACCTCTCACGCTTAAGGCCACTTCAATTCTCCCTACCGACATTCTTCCAAAAATGGAAGTAACGAACCAGTCAATATGTGTTGAAAGTCAGTAAAAGTATATATGTTTTTTTTTGGCAGACTTATCTCACTTCTTAACTAGGCGAACCTAGCCAGAATTTTCACCTGCCCCCGGGCTACTGAATGCCAAAGGGGGACTAGGCTCTGCGGAGTGCTCGTATCTGCATGCTCGTGCTGTTTCAGTCCTGACCGAGAAATTGTCGGACAATCGCGCAGGTGCTAAGGATGATCGACTTTTGGATGCCGGCCAATTCCTTCTCCATGTTCCACACCTTTAGCGCTTCCAGAAGTGTCTTCGGGACAATTCCAGTTCCAGAGAGAACGACTGGAACAATTCTTGGGACCTCCCTTAGCCCCCACAGTTCCTTGAGCTCCACGGCCTATGGTCGGTACTTGCAGATTTTGCGACCGTGGGTCTCCTCCAGATTCTGGTTCAGTGGAATAGCGACATCGATGATGGTGACTTTGCGGTCGCTCTTGTCGTAAACCATTATATCTGGGCGGTTGTGGTGGATCGAGAGGTCGGTCAGAACAGTGCGATCCCAGTACAGCTTGAAACGGTCATTTTCCAGGACAGGTGCAGGCAAGTACCGGTAGTTTGGTACGTCATCTTCCAGTAGAGCACATTGGAGCGCCAGTTGTCGATGAACAATACGGGCCACGTTGTTGTGGCGCTCGGTGTAGGCTGCGTTGGCCAAAACGGGACAGCCTCCCATAATGTGCTCTATGTTTTCACCTGGTTGATGGCACATCCGGCAAATGTCATCAACGTCTTGATGCCAGACGTACCGCCTGCAGTTTCTCGTCGGCATTATCCTGTCCTGGATGGCTATCATGTCGGCTTCTACTACTGAAGAGAGTTCACTACGCGTTAGCCACAGATTAGATGCGGCCTTGTCGACGTGTGGCCGGTCCAGTTGATGGGGGTGGGCACCATGCACTGCCTTCTGCTTCCAAGCTGCAATCTTCTCCTCCACTGTCTGCAGATTGCAGTTGAGTTGGTACTCCGCTTGCGCCAAGTGCAGAGCGCTGTATCCTCTGTCGGCGGTGCAGACAGCCCGGTATAGCGCGTTTTGGTTGGCGCGTTCTGCGAAGTACTCGCGCAGTTGTCGTACCTGGGCAACACACAGTGCAGATATGTCGACTATTCCAAGTCCCCCTTCTTTGCGTGGCAGTGAAACTCTCTCCAGTGCCGATTGAGGATGGTGCTTTCCGGCCTCTTTAAATGCTTTCCTCATCCTCCTCTCAAGGTCCTCTAGGTCAGTTTTGTTCCATTTGACTACACCAAAACTGAAGGTCAGCAGGGGAACCGCGAATGTGTTGATCGCGCGTACCTTGTTCCCCGCGTTGAGGAAAGTCCTCAGGACACAGTTCACTCGACTCAAGAACTTGTCTCGCAGCTCCGTCTTGATGTCGGAGTGGCGAATCCCGGTGAGCTGTCGGAATCCAAGATATTTATAGGATTCGCCACGAACCATGTCTCTTATAAACTCGCCGTCATAGACCTCGTAACCTCCGGATTCGGTAAGCTGCCCTTTCAGCAGATGGACACAGCGGCACTTGTCGAGGCCGAACTCCATGCAGATGTCCATGCTTATGTCTTCGACAACCCGGATAGCTACACCTAGACGCTGACGTGAATCAGCGTAGACCTTGAGATCATCCATGTAGAAGGTATGGGTCACTTCTTCGTGGGCGCCGTCGCCATACCTTATTTTATAGCCATGACCGTTTCTATTGAGCGTCCTACTGAGGGGGTTCAGTTCCAGACAAAACCAAAGCGGGCTGAAAGAGTCGCCTTGGAATATCCCCCTCTTTATCTGCAGCGTTCTAGACTGCAACACATTTTCCCCATCACTAAGGTGCAGAGACGTGCTCCACTGCCTCATCGCATGCTGCAGGAACCTAACGACGACGGGATCAATTTTGTAGAGCTCCAATACCCGAACGAGAAACGAGTGAGGTATGGAGTCATAAGCCTTCCTGTAATCGATATAGGTCATGCTTAGGTTCCGCTGGTTATATACCGCCTGGCCGACTATGGCTGCGTCGATGATGGCCTGGTCTTTGCAGCCATGCGTATTTTTCCTGCATCCTTTCTGCTCTTCTGTGATGATGTGATGTTGTTCGCAGTGAGTAGAAACTTTGGCGGTTATGATGCTGCTTAATATCTTGTACAGACTCGATAGGCACGTTATCGGTCTGTACTTTGATGGGTTCAATGTGTTGCTGTCTTTCGGGAGGAGGAAGGTGACGCCACGGGTGGCGAATTCAGGAAGGTTGTGTGGGTCACGTAGCACCTTGTTGAAGCACTCAGCTATCTTTGGATGTGCGACGGTCAGCTTCTTGTGCCAAAAGTTCTGGACACCATCGGGGCCCGGTGCTGCCCAGTTCCTCAGGTACCGCGAGGCTTCGCGGACATCGTTCTCTCCGACGATGATAGCTGGCATCTCTCCAATTTCACCACAACTCTCCTCCTCCCGTCTTAACCACATTTGCCCGTCGCGATGTTCTACTGGGGTCTCCCAAATACCAGCCCAGAAGTTCGTCACATCGCTAATATCTGGCAAACCTTCGCGGTAGTCGGGCTTCTCGTCACTAATGTGGTCGTAGAACGCTTTCTCGTTATCTCTGTACATCCGATTTTGTTCCTGGCGCTTTGCAGAGTCAGAGTAACGTTTCAGCCGTTTTGTAAGGACGCTCAATTGCTGTACCAGTGTGTCGAGTTTTTCCGTCAGCTGGTGAGCTCCCAGCTGGCGAAGTTCAGTAGGCCGCACGATCACAGCAACTTGGCGACATAATTTCGCCGATCTGCTGCCTCTTTTATACGCCATCAGTCTTCCAATTGCGGCGCGCTTGTTTAGGATCCGTTGCTCCAATCTCCTTCGCCATGGAGGCTCACGCCTTTCAGATGTTGGAGCAGTCCGCCTCTTGGCCTTATACACAAGCACAGTAAACTTTCAGTTGCAGCTCCTCCATGTTCTCAGCATCAACCAAGTGCAGCGGAAGAACGTGCTCGTTCATGAGCTTTACTGCACTTGTCAGCCTGCGGGAATGCTGCAACTTCGGGATCCTGGGGCGCGACAAAGGGTCCGTGTCGCGGAACTGTGAGATCGCCTCGTCGTAATGGAAGACCAGATCGCGTAGTAGTTGTTGATCTGGTTGTGGATCTTCCGGCTCAGAGGGTTGTTGTACTGTGGCCTCCACTGGTGCTGATTCGCGTGCCCCACTCGCGAATGAATTGCTCAGCCGTACTGAACTTCGTCTCGACACATCGCTTGCTCTGCTTGTTCTGGAGCTTAGTTCTCTCTGCACCTGCTGCTTGATCTCGTCGACTTGCGTTTGGGAGAGCATATTGTTGCGTACAATCGCTCTACGCCTCGCGTTCATCGCGTTTTGGTCAAGCCTCCCGACGAACTCTGGATACGCTTCCTCGAACATTGCGAGTATTCGAGGGCGACCGCTCATGTCCGTCTCCAAAGCAGTGCAGATGTAATAGGCGCGGATCACGAATTCGGTCATTTCGTGTGTCCACATGATCCGTCGCCTAGTAGTACCCACAAGTGTGGACGACTGTCGTCTGACAGTCGCAACACGCCTCGTAGGCGCAGTGTTTCGTTGGTGATGTCGATGGCTGCTGTTTCCGTGTGGCGGTAGCTCTTCGGGTTGAACCCGGCTGGTGGCCCGCTCTTGCACCTCGCCCTCCAGCCGCTGGAGCTCGCTCTTACTCCCGTTCCAGGACCAGCTCCAGTTCGGGGACCCTCCTCGGGCGATCGCACCCACAAAAACCAAGCCCTCTACTCGTTGCCTTATTCCCCCTGGGACCACATCTAGGCGACTACTTCAGGGGTCGGCTGTGCTCATGCACTTCTCGAGTTTTCAACGCTAACTAGCGTTGTCCTTCCCTTTTTCTTAATATTTTTTCTCTCTATTCGTTATTAATTCCACTGCGCTGATGTCCTCTTCGCAGGCATCCATTTACCCGTCGAGACGTGAACCGATTAGGAATTGCCCTCCAACTTGACGCGCAATCCGTCACAGCCACCCTCGCGGGGTTTCTCACCTGTCGAGACGTGAACCGATTAGGAAGCGCCCTCCAACTTGACGCGCGCCTCGTCACAGTCACCCTCGCAGGATTTCTCTTCCCAACGGAGTGCTGATAAGGCAGTGCCCTCCAACCTGACGCGCACTCCGTCACGGCAACTCTCGTGGGGTACACACCGTGGGACATTTTCGCTCGTTCCGTCGAAACGTTCGCAGTGATCCTCCATCCAGGCCAGGCCAGGCGTTGCCAGGCAGGCATTTTGCTGTTCTCCGCGGCAGTATCCGTTTACCTGTCGAGACGTGCACCGATTAGGAAGCGCCCTCAAACTTGACGCGCGCCCCGTCACAGTCACCCTCGCATATACAGTATATATGTAAAATTGGATTTCTGTCTGTATGTGTGTCTGTCTGTTTGTTTTATTCTAATGGACTCGGAAACTATGTAGGGGTTTTTGGGGTCGGGGAAGGTTTTCATGACAGTTTGAGACTTCTCCCCCCTCTCTGAGGGGGGGCTGCCATACAAATGAAACACAAATTACTGCATTACTCGAGAATTAATCAAGCAAATGAAACGAAATTAGACATATGGAGGTTTTAGGGTGCAATAAATGTTTCTATGGTAATTAGGCTCTTGCCATACCAATGAAACAATTCTGCATTACTTGAGAATTAATCAAGCAAACGAAACCAAATTTAGCATGTGAAGGTTTTAGGGTGCAATAAATGTTTTTACGGTGGTTAGATACTCCTCCCTCTCTCTTAGGGGGGGCTGCCATACAAATGAAACAAAAATTTCTGCATTACTCGTGAATTAATCGAGCAAATGAAACCAAATTAGGCACACTGAGATTTTAGGATGCAATAACTGATTCTGTGATGGTTAGACTATCCACCCCCCCTCTCAAAGGGGGGGGGGGGTTGTCTGTCATACAAATGAAACACAAATTTCTGTTTTGCTCGTGAATTAATCAAGCAAACGAAACCAAATTAGGTATATAGAGGTTTTAGGGCGCAATAAATATTTTCACTCCACCCCCCTTATCTAAGGTGGAGCTGCCATACAAATGAAAGACAAATTTCGGCATAACACGAGAAATAATCAAGAAAATGCCAAATTTGGCATGCGAAGGTTTTGCGGGACACAAAATGTTTCTATGGTGAATAGACACTCAGCCCGTCTCTCTGAGAGGGGAGGGGTCTGTCTTTATTCTATTATATTTTCTTTTCTGTTCTGTTTTATTCCATGTAACGGAGAAACATGTTATTTGTAAGTGGTTGAAAAATCTTGAACGAGAATTGTGTCTGAAAATAATCTGATATTATAATGACAATTGCCTCAGCAATTCGCTATTTTTCATCCATAGATCGCTAATATCTTGAACGCTTAGATTCCAAGATATCATCACCAACTTACCCCTATGATAAACTGACCAGACATCCCGCGTTAAGCGGGACAGTCCCGCATTTCAACAAAATGTCCAACAAATGTCCCGCATTTGGCAAAAGATACGAAAATGTCCCACGATATCAATATACAGGCAAACCTGTTTTTGTGCGGTCCCTTTTTGGGTGATTTCATTATGACATCGGGTCTTGAATCACACAAACTAATCGCACCTAAACAGTCACACAAATGAAAAATCGCATTAAAAGCAACCGCACAAAAATAGGTTTTCCTGTATTTCAATATTACGATTTGATCACGTTGATTGTCTTAAATGGACGAACCTCAAAAAAAAAAAAAACTTTTATTTGGCAGACCGTTCGAGAGCGCTTCCAATGCATTCAAAGATTAACACTTTCGACGCCCTGTCACCCAGATATGGGTGACACTTTCCTCGCTCAAATTGAGCAGGATTTTTAGAAGGAATTTGATAGAATAGGCAGCTAAATGTAACTATAGGATATGAATAAAAATAGTTAAATCATAACCATAATGTTATACTGTTTATACTACACTTTTTATTAATTTATAGTACGGATGGTTTGTACTGCAGTTTTTTGCAAAACCCCTAAACTATGACTTTGGCATGTGTTATTGTCATCAATTTGTCTTCAATTGAAAACAAACATTGCTAGATCATGTAAAAGTTATGTATAAACTAAGTTTGATTTTCGTTTAACAATTTAGTCGCAAGTTGGGCTCTGAAAGAAACTCAAAAACGTCGCGTTGGGCGTCGAACGTGTTAATACGTTGAGCTGGTTTCATCGCACCAACAGTGGACATTTTGTTTAGAGAGTGTCAACTGGAAACGACAGCAACAAAATGGGAAAATGGTTTTATAGAAGTCTCCTATTGATCCGCAGGGACCAACGTGAGTCAGACGAAAAGTTCATCTTTGGTCCTCTAGCAGAATTGTTTGATGAAGTATCGTAGAATTGTTTGATGAAGTATCGTAAATGAAGCACTGGGCGGCCTTACGGAAGTTGGCCGGAACCTCAACCATGGCCGATGAAAAAAATGAATGTCGGCGTGTTCTTTTACCTTTTCGTGGGTGGTCAGCTGTCTCTCCATTTTGGCCCTCGCCCAAAAGTTTTCTATCGGACGACGAGATTTATCTCCAGCCGATCCATCTTCCAGTGATCTTTTGGCATAATGGGCTGATCCCAGGTTCGGCATAAAGACCACATCACCTTCGCTACTTCCGGAAAGCACTTCGTACTGTATATCTCCCCGTTCACCATGTGACTCGAAAGAAGACCGACTTTGACATCTGTCAGAGAAGGACCTTCTTCGAGAACTTAATGTGGATGATATATTCAACGTCATCGCTTACCTGGGGAACGTAAAGTACCCGGTACCCTGTCATTCGTTGAATTCTAGTATCAAGTACGTCTCGTCTTTCATTATGAACACGAAGAGAAGTTTTCAATTCTTTCGCCGGAAAGGTCTGACCTTTCCACATAAAAATGTCCATTTTGGCCAGATTCTCCTTCACCGTTTGGTCAGTTTCTTCGATCTCCCGGCTTAAGAAATGGCAGGGAGAGGATGTTGTAAATACCAGATCGGCTATATCTGGCGGACACAAAGTGCCTCAGGATGTTCAACTCCTTCGCTGTAGAGTGGAGCTGGCAGTATGAAAAAATCATCAAGTTGCTTGACAGTGCAAGGCTGCGAATCAACAGCCTTGAATCCATTTTATTATAGGCTTAATAAACGTAAGATTTAAGCAAAATTTGTTCCATTAAATTATATTTTGTAGTTTTTTTAATAGCCATCCGAAATTAGTTCATTTTTTAATGCATACGTTAGCACTAAAATCGATGAAAAATGGATTGGAATTTTCGAGCTTCCCATTCGGTAATTTGAAGAAAATTATAGAATTTGAATCGTGCTTGCCAGGCTTAAATAGTCTGACTGAGCGAGTGATTTTCAGGCATGAGCAAAATCTAAACCACCGAAAAATCACAACTGAGTTCCGATACTTAGAAAGGAATAACACAGATCAGGTTTAATTGCAAGGACACATGTTAAGAGTTTCACGAATAAATGAGACTCGCTAAACTATGATTTATGTTCACATAACGTATATACATAACGATTTGTTTTTTTTTGTGTCCCGCGTTAGACCTCTGACCATCTGGTTACTTTACCCTATGACCAACTAGGCCCGCCCTACCCTACCTTCCATATTGCTTCAGATAATTATTCAGAATCAGACACGATGTATCCATCACGTACAGACAGTTTAGGAAGTTGTCCGATCTCTCAAATTCGAACACCCACAACATTTATTGTCATCACCTTCCACTGCAAGAACCTAACCGTAACTCTTCTCTGGCTCGGATGAGATCGGGTGTCGCGTAGCTTTGGTGATGATAAACCTCTAGTATATCAACAAATCCCCATCTGCCATCGAAGACGCTGGATATGAATTGGGTGCGGGGTATTGAAGCTCATATAGTGCCACAACCGACAACAATCACCACCACCACCAGTAGCAGCAATGGCAGTAAGTCGACAACATATTGTACCGAGAAATGATTTACTGCCAGAGCAATATCCACGCCGGAGAAATATGATAGTGCAGAAAGGAAACAGCTCGTTATATGCTGCATCAACGGGGAAAGGATAAAGCCATCCTCCCGTGGTGTACGACAGTTAGCGAAGTTTGAAGAGACAGACACAATGGATGAAGACCTTGGATTGCAATGGATGGTTTATTCTCTCCAATATAATCATATTAGGTGGTAGACGACATGACGAATCAACGAAGCGATGGCTTTTGAGCTTCTGTTTATGTAAAATCGGTTCAAGAAATACTGCACTAAATGAACCATGACATTTTGCTGTTCAATATTTTGTTTACAGATTATTAATAACGTGTATATACGTAGGTTTCTTCCATTTGTGATACGGCGGTTCCGCGAAGATGTTTTTCAGTCGTGATAGTGCTCTTCAATCATTGATGTTGTTTTGTAGTTAAACCATGCAACGTCCATTACAGTTTGATTTTGTTGAGTAATGCAACAAGAAACCGTTATTCCATTTTCCTTATTTAGTAAAAAATAATTCCACAGTATTCACGAAACAGTGTTTCGTGATTTTATTTATGCAGTTATATTGTTGTATAATTGAAGTGTTCTATTAGTTTGTAACCTTGTGACTTCAATTTGAAATTGTTCCAATCAACTTTTGTTCCCACTTCTTTTGACACACTTTTCGTCGATCTATTTCCAGCAATCTGACTGACAGCCATTGGCGTGACAGCCATCCGGCACACCAACCTCTGCCGTAATGATCCGTGCTAAAGCCAGTTGATAGAATGAAATAAATAGAAGAACAGAACAAAAAAACATAATCTACGGCGAATAACACCGATCAATCACCGGTAGCCACGTTTCACTCGACATTCAATTGTGATATAAGCCCGGGGAGCCGATGAGAAATAACAACGCTCGTGGCACGTGGAATGCGGCAGAATCAAACAATTGGCTTATCACGAGAAGCGTGATTGGCTTCTGGCTGGCCGTCGTTCCTCGCAGACTCCCACAATGACGCAACTCGTTAAAAGCTGGGGCTCCCCATTCAACGGGATCAATGGCAGGCGGCGGAGTGGGATTTGCGTTCAGAATAACAAAAATTGAACACTTTCGAAGGTCACCGGATTGGTGAAGGTCGAACGGATCGTCGGCGTTCTGGACACGAAGATCTTGAAGAGGATTTTGAGAGATATTCTGATTCTCACGCTAATGGGATGGTCGCCTCTAAGGCTGTCTCGAGAAAAAGATTGTTATTTACTTATCGCCGTTAGATCCGCCCGAAGGCTGCTCACTTTTCGCGTTATTTACTGTGATTTAATCTCACTGTGCTTTCATTCCTTTGTTTATTTTCATGCAAGATTATTTTATCAACCTCGCGTTTTCCTTCTTTGATGATTTGACTCGAGGCAACTTCAACAGCAGCAAAATGCTAAATCAAGAGGATTTTCTACGAAAATTGCATATCTTACAAAGATAGGAATAACCCTGCTTCGAATGCAATTCCGAGACATGAAAGTAACTCCGTAATTTCTAATATAGAAGCAGTTGCTTACAAATGACTACAACATTGGTTGATTTGAAATGATTTCCTCCCTGTATAGGGAGACCTGTTATCCGACAAATACCTATGAATACATTTGCTCGTGTCGAATAATAAATTCGAGAGATAACTCTTGCCTGAATCAGCGCATTTCGAAGGCTCGTAGCTCGTGGCTGATGCCGCCATCAGCTCATTTGAATTTTCATCTTACATCCGCCCACACCCCCACATGTACTCACATTTTCACTTTCGGAAGATTAAAGGGTGTGTCACATCAAACTGCATCACGGAAAAAACGCTGTAGAAATTCGCCCAGTAGACCGATCTTTTTGAAAATTTTAGACAGTAAAATAAAAACTATTAAACAACTTTTGGCATTTTCTTATTATTCATACTTCGAGCCCAAGCCCGTATGCTCGCACCTTCCTCTTTACCCCATCCATAAGGTTCTGTACAACGTCAGGTTGTAGTTTTTTTTGAACAGAAATCCATTTTCTCTTGAAGTCCGCCTCCGATTTGACAACTTTTGGGTTCTTCCGGAGGGCCTGCTTCATAATCGCCCAATATTTCTCTTGCCGCACCATGTATTTTTTGGCAAACTTGGATAGTTTCTGCTTGCGAATCTCCTCCGGAACGCTGAATTTGTCCTCTGCGGAGAAGAACAACAGGCCCGGCAGCTGACGAAAGTCCGCTTTGACGTAGGTTTCGTCGTCCATTACCAGGCAATGCGGCTTCGTCAGCATTTCGGTGTACAGCTTCCGGGCTCGCGTCTTCCCTACCATGTTTTGCCTTTCGTCGCGGTTAGGAGCCTTCTGAACCATGTATGTACGCAGGCCCTCCCGCTGCTTGGTCTGCTGGACGAATGAACTTGACAAATTCAGCTTATTGGCGACATTCCGGACCGAACTTCTCGGATCACGTCAAAACTACTTAACTACGCGCTTGTGATTTTTTTCACTGACGGAGCATCCATTTTTGCCGTTCTTCACCTTCCGGTCGACGGTTAGGTTCGCGAAGTATCGTTTTAGTACTCTGCTGACCGTGGATTGGACGATTCCCAGCATCTTACCGATGTCCCGATGTGACAACTCCGGATTCTCGAAATGAGTGCGCAGGATTAATTCACGACGCTCTTTTTCGTTCGACGACATTTTTCCAAATTTACGAAAAATCGACAGTGAAGCATGGCCAACGTGATCTATACACTCTTATCTGATTATAAGCGAAAGCTGAAGATATAATTCCTAAAAATTAAATTTCTACAGCGTTTTTTCCGTGATGCAATTTGATGTGACACACCCTTTTCTCCGTTTGTGGGTGGCTTGGCAGAATTTCTTTCTCTTGCGTTGCTCGTTTGCATTCTGTTATAACCGTAACCCAGCGATTCTTCGGGATATCTTCTTCTGTAAATTCACTGGGACATTCAGAGATGCCAGTTTTCATTTCCATTTAGTTTGGCGTTAATATTTTCACATTTTTAATTTTTCCTTAACTAAGACTTTTGAAAAATAAAGCTAGAGTCTTTTGTGTTGTTTTCCAATGACGATCGTAATGAAAGATGTGCTTGTTTCTTTGGTATTTTTTTACCAACCGAACATCAGAATTGCGCGGAACACTCCAAAGAATAAGACGTGTATGTACGTCATTATTAGTCTTTCAATATATATGCAAAAACAAACCGTCTGATGTGTGCAGCGTTGCCAATGTTCCAGCTTAAACCGGATTCTTCCAGTATTTTTTCTGGATCCAGGAAATTTCTTTTTTAATATTATCCAGATCATTCAATTTTTATACATGCGCTTAAGTTTTACTCATTTCATGTATAATGTGTAAGTTTGGCTAGCTCAGTGGTACTGAAACGTTTGATTACCTCAGGGTCGGCTCTTACCTTTGAACGAGGTGGACTCACGAATTGGAAATATGCATGTAATAAGAATAGAATGATAAGTATTTTTTTACTTTATATATTTTTTTCCAAATTTTTTATCCAAATTCGTTGAAAGAATTAATTGTGGTCATTGTTAGGTTTTACAATAATTCTTTTTTTGAATTTGCATTGGCAGCATGCAATGCCTTACAGGTAGGTAGGTGATGAGAGGATTTGGGTAAGTATTAGTAGGGTGTATGATTATGGGAGGTACACTCACTCTTCGGTTCTTATTACCATATGATTTATGGTTATATCTTGTTGTGGTTTTTTTACCGTAACAAATGAATTCACAATATGTAAATGTTATTCCTTCCTCCACCTTCCTATCCCTTCACCATTTTTGTTTTTTGACATTTATTGTTCGATAGAATCAAGGATCCATCTTTCTTTTTCTCGCACACTCAACTCAATGTTATCATTCTCCTGCTCACACTTCCGAATTCAATACGGTTAGCGCACAGTGCGTGTTGTTAAAATATACTGTATTTGAGTCGTGTTTCATCTACCTCATGGACTTCTGCGACATGCGAGGCTTTAATTTGGTTCTTTCCATTTCGTCCAAGTCGATGGTGTTTCGTCGAAAAGGTCAGGTTTTCACGTATGCTGGAGTCTTACTAAACTTCTTCAAATACAGGGCCATCGTTCAATCTTTTTTTCGCTGCACTAGAAATATTGTGTTTGCTGAAATAATCGGTATCACTGCACTACAAATATTGTTTTGTTTTTTGCACAACTAAAGGCGCAATGGAGTGAAGTGTTTTTGAGGTTAACGGGCCGTGTCAACCACCAATTTTCCAACTGTTTCAATAGTAATAAATTTTCTCCAATGTAAATATATGTTATTCCTCATGTAAGGAGTATGTTTTTGGAAGTTGGAGTCGATTCGTTGAATAGTTTCCACGGCCCGTTAAAGGGTTAATTGAAAAAAGTGCATCATCTTACAAAGTTGATCCTAATTAGTGCGTTTACAGTGAAAAACTTTTCAACTTGTTGAATTTTCAATGAATTTGAACAGAATATTCTGCCGGCGCTCTAAATCGTGGTTTTGTTACATAAAAATTACTCCTAAATTAATATCGTACATTTTTAGCAGTTCAAAAAAAACTGGGGTATTGCCAGATACCTTTAGAAGGTTTTGGCTAAGGATAATATTGGAAGAATATTCCAAGTGCAGCAAAAGAATATTTTTTGTTGGTGGCAATATAGTTGTCAGTACCCGTTAAAGGGTTAATCTAATTTCACTGGGCATATAGTGATTTAACTTGTATACTCCGGGTCAGATGTCGTGTAACTGCGACATGCAATCGAAATGGATTTGTTCCCAGTTGATTAATGTCAATGCAAATAGGATTTGTTTTATTTATTAAAAAAAATGCAAGTCAAATGTTTTTGATAATGAAAAGTGTTCTGCCATAAAAAAAAACTTAAAACCCCTGTTCTAAAGGTTATAGAAGAAAATATCCAAAAATATTCTTTCACAGTAATGTTCGAGTGGTGGGAAACGTCATTTTGATCTGCTCGTATGATATGATTAAAGAGTGACGGATACCCCTGTATAATTGTTATCAATTACATTTTTATTTTAAATTTTCACGATGTACAAACTTGCAATACAGTGTAACAATATCTTTGACATTTACTGTGTACACTTTATTATAAAAAGAGACCTAGACTATCAATTTGTGGTGAGATGGCTGTATACTTTTTGTGAAACTCACAAAAAAATAAAATAAACGCTTACTTAAGGTGTCCGCCTTTATCACGCTTCCCCTATTAACAGTTTCGTCGTCCAGAGCGAATCGGTCGAGTTTCTCGCGGGGCCCAAATTCAACTCTCGGAGCGCTAGAGAAATGTTCACCGGGCGGCGTAAAAGTAAATCTGGAAGCAAGGAAAGTAGTGACGACGGAATAGTACG
The DNA here is from genome assembly GCF_029784135.1 of Toxorhynchites rutilus septentrionalis. Taxonomy (NCBI): domain Eukaryota; kingdom Metazoa; phylum Arthropoda; class Insecta; order Diptera; family Culicidae; genus Toxorhynchites; species Toxorhynchites rutilus. The sequence goes on from NC_073745.1 coordinate 36,938,360, forward strand.
AAGCGTTAGAAGAAAAGTTTCGAGTATTATCTCGTCGAGTTCCGATTCGGATATTCAGGAACTATACGGGCTACTTTCCTAATCAGACATCTGGTTTTTGAGTTACAATTTTTTGAAAGAAAGATCAATCATTTTAATTACGCCCTTTAAAAAAATCAGTCTTACTTTAAATTGGTCATATAATAATGAAAATTGTAATATAGATAGTTTTGTACCAAATTTCAAAAAAATCGTAGAGGGTCGGGTCAGCAGCTTTGGGGTGGAATTGTTCCGTACGAGAGTTGTATGAATAAAAGTAATTGACCATTTTGAACTAGGATTTTTCATTATCTAATGTGTTTTACTCAAGTCTTTTTCATTTGATATCCATATTGATGAGGTTTTGAAAAAAAATATCGCCATTTTGGATTTATATTTTCACAAATAACTATGTTCTACTAGTCAAGCCCTTCCACTTGATACCCATATCGATGGAGTTTTGATAAATTATGTAGTCCGCCATTTTGTAGCGGCCTCCATCTTGGATTTTCGAGATCATGGAATAAACAGTTTTATAACGAGCGCAGAGATAAAGGCGTGTTCCAAATGACAGTTAAATCGGTCAACAGGAAGGGGGTTAACTTTCTATTGATATGGAACAACTCTACAGATAAACACACGAACATACTTACAATAGGCCATGCTAAATAAAACTGTTTAAGGCAGTACTCTAGTTTAGAAATTTGAAAAAAAGTAATTCCCTTCATATTTCTGTATTTTAGGCATTCAAGAATATCCCCTACAAAGAGCTTATCGAAAATCCCATTATTTATCTATCTAGAGCCATTTTAGTGTATCTAACCTGGTATCTGAACCGATTCAAATCGAATTTATGTGAATACAATCTGTATGCTCTATCACATAAACCTCTAAAAAATCATATTTTTTAAATTTTAATATTTTTAAAAATTGAGAAACGTAAGGAAAAACCTTTTAAACCACATTTTCTTTTCCAAACGGTCGCCATTTTGTCGAAAAAGAATGTTTTTGACTTATACGAGGTTCATGCGATAGCGGCATCTTTACTGAATCAGAATCTGTTCCATTTTTTTGTTTCAGATAATCAGAAGGGCTGGAATCGTGTACGTCATGGCAGAACTTTTTTTTAACCCTCTCACTTCATCAGCTTGTAACCATTCTAGTTATGAGTATTTTTCCTCCGTTTAGTTTTTGTTCTATTGTTAAAAGATAGATGAACAAATAATGATATAAATGATCGTAAAAATAATCTTTGTTTTATTTTTACGGAGCTCGTAAAAACGTCCGAAATTCGTGTCTCTACATTAGAATACCCTCTTAAAAGTATAGTATAAAAAATATATATTTTATGTTTTTGATTTTTTGATTATTCTACATATCTCATATTTAAATTTTAGTACCTATTCTGTCAAATTCCGTTTATAAATCCTATATCTGGGTGACGGGGCGATCAAAGTGTTGATGGTGAATCGAAGATTTGTGGTAACAGAACGGTATTGAATTAAACCTGAGCATTTTCTCTCGACCGGATTTTTTTTTCGAGGTTGGCTCCGAAACTGGCGAATTTGTGTGCATAGCAGTCCGCGGACGTAACGTTTTTTCAATCGAATGTTTATTCGGAATTTCCTCTTTCTTATTCCCCATTTTGTTTTTTAAAGAAAATAAAAAAAAATTGTTGTCTGCAGCTTCTTTGCTTTTTTTTAATTGCCATTTGTTTGTAAGATAAGTTCGTAACGCGCAATAATCATAAAAAAAAACTGATAAGATAATGTAAACAAAAAGTTAAACGTAAGAAAGCTGGAAAAAAATGGAGAAAGAAAAGCACGTTATGTTCGAATGCAGGAAGGAATTATTGTATGAAAAGAAAAAAATACACTCCTATCTGCATAGCTACATTCGAACATTGTCTGTTTTTACATTCCCCATCTCAACGCTGAGTGTTTTCAAGTTCACTTGCGCGATACAGCGCATTTAATGAATATGCTGAATTTCCGATTTCGATCGCCAATTGGCGATCTAACGAACAAATCTACACCTAGGCGGCGCTGGGGTGAAAGTGATGATGGTTTTAAATTCTGCAATGTGAGTTTATGGAAGGTTTGTAGTTCTTTCCATAAATCGCGATGTTATAGTCATAAAAGATTATTTTACTGCGACGAGTTCGGAAGAAATTTAATTCTGCGCAATTTTATATATAACATGTTATTTTCTTACCTCTTTCAGTAGTGAAAAATTTATAAATGTTGACAATGGTTGAATCAAAAAAGGAAATTCGAGAGCACAATCAAAAACAAGCTGAATAATGCATGGTTCCTGCATGTGAGAACTACCTTGGAAATACCGGAAGTAAAATATACGTGATTTATTTTTGAGTTTTAGGTTACCTTATCATCATTTTCTTAGTTCAAAAACAAAATCCAGATGTCTCACCGATCGTTTACGTTTTGCGTTAGATCGCCAATTGACGAATTTACGTAAAGCTGAATCAGCTCATGCGGCATCTACATTAGAGCTCAGAACCACAAAAGTGAGGGTGTATGTTTATTTTACGCACTGAAAAGCGCGATTCGGTCGTCATTATCAATTTTATTTTTATTTAGATTCATTTCGGCCACTAAATGTCGTCAGTATATGGTTAGAAAATTATTGTTTTGTGTGTTGCCGATGGTTTCAACACGCGATTTGACCAAAGTCATAGATAAATTTCGAAAATTTTAAGTTTGACAATGCATACCGGTTATTGATACTATGGATAATTGCGATGAAATCGATATCATATCAAATTGGCTGATATCAACGATTATGTAGGGGTCGATACGAGAAGGATTTGTAGTATTTTTAGCGCAAAACACCCTATTCATCGTTTACTTAGTTGAAAGAAATTAAAGTTACAATACTTATAACAAGCCATTCCACGTAATATACATAGCATATTGTAAAATGATGATTTTCTAACCTTTTCAGCGTGGAAAGAATACATGAAACCGGGAAATTTGAAGATAAATTCTGATTTTTCTAGAAAATTTGAACGTGCTTCATACCAAAAAAACTAAATATCCTCATTTTACTCGCTGCGCCATCTGGTTGTAAATCCAACGTAAATTCGTCAATTGACGAATTTACGCAAAGCTGAATCAGCTTATGCGACATCTACATGAGAGCTCAGAACCACAAAAGTGAGGGTGTTTGTTAATTTCACGCACTGAACAGCGCGATTCGGTCGTGATTATTTTCATTAATTTCTATTTAAAATCATTTTAGCCAATAATTGTCATCAGTAAATGGTAAGATAATTATATTTTTGTCTATTTACAATAGTCTAAACACGCGATTGGACCGAAGTCATAGATAATCTCCGAAATGTTTATGCTTGATAGTGAATATAGGTTATGAGTACTTACTTCCGGACATTTTTTAGAGGCTCAAACTGTGAATAATGACGATGCAATCGATATCATATCAAGTTGGTGGATACCATTGATTATGCAGGGCTTTACTTTCGACCGATACGAGAAGGATCTGCATTATTGGAAGCGCAACAAATGTCACCCTTCATTAACCTAGTGAAAAAACGTAAATTATAATACTTGTACCGAATCATTCGTCATATGTTATGAATGAAACAATGTAAAATGATGATTTTCTAACCTTTTCAGCGCAGAAGGAATACTTGAATCCGGGAAATTTGCAGAAAATTTCAGATTTCTCAAAACAAATCAAACCAATTCCATACCAAAAAAACAAAACATCATCATTTTACTCGCTGCGCCATCTGGTTGCCATTCTAACGTAAATTTGTCAATTGACGAATTTACGTAAAGCTGAATCAGCTCATGCGACACCTACATTAGAACTCAGAGCTACAAAAGTGAGGGTGCTTGTTTATTTTACGCATTGAAAAGCAAGATTCGGTGGTGATTATTCATTTTATTTCAATTTAGATTCATTTCAGCCATTGAATGTCGTCAGTATATGGTAAGAAAGTTGGAGTTTTGTATATTTACGATGGTTTCAACACGCGATTTGACCAAAGTCATAGATAATCTTCGAAAATTTGAAGTTTGATAATGCATACCGGTTATTGATACTATGGATAATTGCGATGAAATCGATATCATATCAAATTGGCTGATATCATTGATTAAATATGTAGGGTTCGACACGAGAAGGATTTGCAGTATTTTTAGCGCAAAACTTATTCATCGTTTACTTATGCATGAAAGTAACATGTTATATGAAAAATTGCGCATAATAAAATTTCTTCTAAACTCATCGTAATCAAATAATCTTTTATGATTATAACATTGTAATTTTTGCAAAGAACTACAAACCTTCCATAAACTCACACTGCAAAATTTAAAACTAACATCACCGCAGCGCCGCCTATGTGTAGATTTGTACGTTAAATCGCCAATAGAGGGCATAAAGAGTTCTATATTTCTGATTCTTTCAACTCAGGTTCGTCAAGTATCGCATCAAAGCTACAGAACAGACGAATCACTAATTATAAATTTCAATAGTATTTGTTATCCATATCGTATCTCCCACAATATACTTTCGTGTCATCAATTTTTGAGTCTAACGCTTGGCTGAAGATAATATGGGATTTCCTGTTATACAGGGTAACTTCAATATAACGTACATTTTACTTTCAAAATTGTACGTTGTATCGAACTGTACGTTATATCGAAGCATAATACTGAACTAACAAACGTAACTTATATTACTTTATTGTGTTGCTGTTTGAGTAAGGTTAGTGAATAAATTCCACTAGAAGACGAAGCCAACATTTCTCATGATGTTGTCCTTCGTACTGTTGATTAAAGATTGATTCATTTAGAATCTGGAATAATAAATCAGTTGTATTTTGGGATTGGTTAAAAGTACAAAACAAGCTGTGGTATCAAAATACAGATAATTTATTGTTCTTTCAGAGAAAAAACATCAAAAAATTATTCCTTTGGTCTTCGAAAATGTGTACGTTATAACGAGGGTACGTGATATCGAAGTTCCCCTGTATGTGGTTTTGTAAAGCCAGTCGTATACGGGCCGTGTACTTGAATTGATCAATATACAAAACTGCAATTGATTAGCAATAAAAAAGTAAATGACCTTGTTTCAACTTTTATTTGACTAACATTATTTTCCATAGTTCTGACATTCAGATGTTTTGCAATGTTTATTACCAAATGGCTGAGTTAGTTCTTTTTTTTTGACATATTGACAATTGTGTGTCGCTTGGAGGTTGTGGGTTCACAGTATTGAACTCCATATATAATTTTTAAAACAACCCTTTAAAAAATATTGAACAATAAACGAAAAGACTAATGAACGATTGAAATTGAAAAAAGTATTTCTATCAATCATCGAAACACAGCCACATCAGGTCAAATCAAGCTCAGATAAAAAAATTAAAAAAGTCTATACTAAAATCTAGAACCGGATAATGATTTCATTAAACAATTGATTAACAAGAAATTGTTGAACTTAGGGAGCTGCGTTAAACATTGGCCAGTTATGTGAAAAAAAAACTAAATTTAGAGAAAAAAAATGTGTCCTCAAAAAATAGTCTAAAATTTTATTAGGGAAGATGGTGTAAAACCGTTAGGCGGGAAAAGAATGACCACTTCTAGTTTAATAAGAAATTCTCAGTATTTTGGCAAATATGCTATACAGGAACCATCAATAACATAATTTTATAATCTCGAAACTCCTTACAACACCTGCGCTCACGAAATGTCAAAATTTTATACAAAAATAACTTTTCGGTAATTGTGATTGAGATGATCTTATTTTTGCTGTAGCAACAATTTGGATTGTTTTGAATTGCATTTTTTGGATTGCAATATTCATGACTTTTCACCTAATGCCATTAATTCATTAATGCCTCGAAATTATGTGAAAATGTCATCGTAGATGCAATGGACGTTGCTGGAAGAGGCTTAAGCAGAGATAGCCAACCGCATGTCCATCAGAACAGCATCGGCCAGTTTTGGGATTTCCGGGACCATCCTTCGCGAACAATTCAAAGGAAATTTGATTTTAGTATGATTTTGAAGTTCGTTACGTGCCCTGTAAAATAGTCAATCAATTTCTTTAAAGTTATGTATTGAACTTCTCATGTCTTGATTTACAACTTTTCTAATCGTTATAAATCCATTGATTTGAAAAAGGATTCACAAACCTGGCATCCTTGCATATACAACCGATAAGACATGTGTTCCACTCAACCTTCTCCCACCGATTTTCGGTGCCTTTCCGCAATTCAAATCAACTGATTAACATTTTCATGAGTAAACTTTTTAGTACCCCACTACCCACCCATCCCCACGTAATCAGTCTTGCGCTGAGAGGCATCCATTTCGAATGTCGGTTGTTTGGAAAAATTGCCGACAAGATTAAGCGATGTGGGGTTTGGCTTCGATTGGCAAACTTTCGTCCAGATGGTATCGTGTCCCTAGGCCAATAAGTCCGAAACAATCGCCATAAATCGAGCACGCTACCCTCACGCTTATCGGGGCTCTCTTTTTAATCACACTTGATCACGCTTTGGACCGCCCTGTCCCATTTCGTTCAAATAAATAATTGTATCTTTTTTAGTGTTATTTAATTTAATGGCCGTTTGAGAGTATAACTTTTCTTTTTTTCCCTCCCACAAATTGATAACGATAATGTCTGCTTTCGTCTCTCATTTTCGTTTCCTCCTCCGCAAAGGTCCATGCATGGGCGTCTTCGACGGAAGCGACGATACTCTCGGCTGTAAAATTATGCAATTAAAATCTCATAAATTTGCATCACTTGAGAGTGCCTCTTCTGGTCCGTCGCGCCCTCACGTTTCGTTGTCGAATATCGTCTATGCTTCAGATCTTCCAGCGCGCTCTACGGTAAGGGGATAGGACGGGGACGGCTGCAAACCTGCGTTGAAGGTTTCGATGAGATGCCGTTGCCTTTTGATCACCACCAGCATGGTCACCCTCCGGAGGAGGCTGCGGGGAACAGACGCACAGGAACTTCCATAAACGATATTCGTCTGGCCATCGTCGTCAGCGAATATAAAACAGCATAGTGCTAGACAATCCTGGGTTTTGAGTTATGGGTGGAAGTTTCAAACAAAAATGAAAGGAACTTTCCAGTGTGACATTCGAGGGCACACGATGGCGACGATCCGAGTGGTTTCCAGAAGGGGGATATTTTGTTGACACCATCGAGACTGCACTCGGGTTTTTATCGTACCTTGTTCCGGTGGTGCTATATTTGCGCAGCTCTCTTGCCTCCTTCCGAGCTGACAACGAGAGAGATACAACAAGCTTTTGCTTATGCAAATGAGATATGAATAGTGACGGCGCAGCGGAAGTTGAAGTTGAGAATACTGCTGCGGAAGTGCGATGCAACGCCTGCAATGCAAAATTGTTGTTGGAAAGTTTCGACATGTGCCGAGTTGTCGGATCGCTGCAGCATAAAATAAAAAATAACACAATTTAATATGCGTCTCCATCGAACTGTAAAACACAACGCTGCTCCACCATAATCCAAACGCCCCGTATTGAGCCGATTGAAGTTGTTTGAAATGTTTATATCTCTTGTTTCGAAACGGGGATGAATACAAATATGACTTCTCGTGTTCACAAAAAAAACATTGGCGAGCCAGTTGAGGCCTCATGAATCCGTTCCGGTTCGGGTCCGCTTGCAAAGTGTTGAATTTATGTTTGTCCGAGCAAATATTTTCGACAAACAGTTTTGCACACATTCGGGGCAGGGTGGGAGCAAAAAAAATCCGGACTAAATAAACAAGCAAAAGCGCGAATTCGTAAAGACACGGGGTACAACTGTGGAGCACTGATGTCATTCGCACACGTTTTGTTTTATGGTCCTTTTTTTCTGTGCTTCGTATTGGATGATAAAAAGCGGGATGGGGAAAATATATATATTCGCTAGGGTATGGTGCTTACTGTGGATTCGAATTGCACTTGAATGGTAATCTGACATTTTAGTAATATAGAATTATTGCTGATTGTCTTACGATAATCAGCAATAATTCAAGATTTCTAAAATGTCAGATTACCATTCAAGTTCAAATCTTGAATTATTGCTGATTGCTGATTGCTTTTTAAATCAACGCAGAAAATAACCATACACGTATTGCACAATGGTATATTAAATGGTATCTATTATACATCTATAAAATCATGAAACATCTTGGGAACATCAAATTTGTCGAACGTTTGGTCGGAGAATATTATTTCGGTTAATATGGTTATACAGCCGTTCCATGCAAACCGATATAGTGGTTCTCAGATTTTCGCCAGTGATATATTTGTTCTTTATCGCAAAATATTAGACACGTATTTTTTATTTTTTCATTAGGGAGCCCATTTCCATTTCAGGTCCGAAAAATCATTTCTTTCACTTCTTTCCAAAAAATGACTTTTTTCGAAAATTCACAACTTTTGAATTGCTGAACCGATTTAGATGATCGACATATTAAATTGAAGCCGATAAGCTAAACCTCAGGTTTCCAGAAAAATAATAAAACACGAAGCGCCCTCTATCTTTTACCGAGAGAACTATGAAAAACTAACCCAATGTTTTTTTTAACGATTTTCCTCAAAGAGGGATTATGATCACGGTTTGTCCAAAAAATGATCATGGTTTGTCCGGCTTTAGAAATTACCATTTTTGAATAAAAACGTTCGAATTCTCAAATAGATGTTGCATTTATCATTGCTTAAGTTTACTGTCATCATATTGATCCATTCGTAATTTAAGCTTTCTTCAGAATATTGCATTTTCTCGGGCATTTTAAAAGTGTTCACCACAACGCACTCAACGTAGAGAAAGTTTATTTTTGCTATGCGCGAAGGACACAATAAACAAACTGCAGCGCACCAAGCGTTCGCCATAGAAATCATGTGGACAAAACAACATTATCGAATCGGATAACTCATGTTCAGAATTGAGTTCATCAAAATGCGTTAATTTAATGGTTTAACTATGTAAATCCGATACAAATGTGATGTTTACAATATTTGTAACAGTTATAATCCAGAAAAGGTCTGAATACGTGCAAAATAATCACCTGATGATTGATTAAAAGTTAGAATGAGGGGCGCATTGACACAAATAGATGGTGTATTTTGTAATCCTTTAAAACATGTGACTCCGTAAAAATATACTATAAAACTACTGTAAATCATGAAAAAGACAATTTTATTATTTTTTTTAAAAACATTCGAATATATAATTTGATTTCATTCTTCGGCATAAGCTTCGAGTAACCGGTCATGTGCTGTGAGCGTCTCCGTTAAAGCATTGTTTTCGGTTACCGTTGGCTGTTATTTTTTTTTATCGCCCGGGTGTGCTTTTTTCGCGCGTTTTCGAACTGTTCGAGATATCGTAAAACGCAGGAATTAGTGAGAAAAGCAGTTTTCGCCGATTTGTCGCCATCGCAATCGAAGTCGGACATCGGTGCTCAGTTGCACGCACACAATACCAGCGCGATTCGCTGCTCACTTACAGCAGTGTGAAGGAGAGCATCACTTCTTAGTGGTGTGTGATAGTGCCGAGCGCTCAAGCGCTCCGATTGAGAAGCAAGCAGCGGTTGCCAGTTCATCAGCACTGGGGTGCATTGTGGTGAATAGAAATAAATAAGATATAAGATTTATTTTTTTTTAATTTAATTTTTTTATTTTTTTATTATTATTATTATTAAAACAAAATATTAGATTATAAGTACCAATTACAGAATGGCAGAAGGAGGGGGAGGATCTCCAGATATGGAGATCTCTGATGATGACTCCCCTCTGGTTGAAAAAACTAATAAAGGAACAGCGAAGACACTTAAACGCGTTCCTACATCAGAGGATGTTTCGTCCGGGGACGAGTCTGCTAACTCTAGCAAGCCCCCCTCTAAAAAACCTGCAAATATCTCCTCTCCAACCCCTCTCGCTCCTACCCCAGCTCAGATTTCGCCTCCCCATCCTGTTGTCCCCGATCCCCTTCAATCCTCGTCATCTCTTTCTCCTCCTGTTGTCTTCTCTCCACGTGTCAAAGTCCACTGAAGTCTATCCTGAAGATGCACCTGGAACTGGTCCGTGGGTTGTTTTCTTCAGGCCTAAGCCAAACGGAAAAGCACTTAATGTTATTCAGATCATGAAAGATCTGGCAAGATATTCCTCCGTGACAGAAATTACGAAGGTTAGACCGACCAAACTGCGTGTTTTCGTGGCTGATCGGAAAGACGCAAACGGTATTGTCGTCGACTAGAGGTTTACCCTGGAATATCGTGTCTACGTGCCTTCCCATGACGTAGAAATCTCGGGGGTGATAACCGAAACGGGTCTGACGTGCAAATCAATTATGGAAGGAGATGGCAGATTTAAAAAGCTGCCTTTGATTAAGGTTAAAATCTTAGAATGCCGACAACTCGGCAAAGTCTCCCAGGAAGGGAAAGAATCGAAATTTACGCCGTCCGACTCGTTTAGAGTCACTTTTGCTGGCTCCGCCCTCCCTGACTACGTTATGGTGGACAAATTGAGGCTACCGCTGCGACTCTTCGTGCCAAAGCCCATGACTTGCCTGCAATGCAAGTCAGTTGGTCACACAGCAGCTTACTGTGCCAACAAGGAGCGCTGTGCCACTTACGGAGAGCAACATGTGGACAAATCCTGCAGTGCGACTGAGCATAAATGTCCATATTGCGGGGGATCCCCACACGAGCTCTCAGTTTGTGAAACTTACAAGAGTCGCTAGGAGAAACAGAAGCGCTCTTTAAAGGAACGCTCGAAGCGCACATTTGCGGAAATTTTAAAGGGCGCTTCGCCACTGACCCAACAACAAGAACAACCAATCTCAACACACAATACCTTTTCCACGTTGCCAGTTGATGAAATGGAAGCGGACACAGCTAGCGGGGGCACACCGTTTATTTTCAAAGGGAATCCCCGGCGCAAAAATGTGACCACTCCCAAAGTTCAAGAACAAGTCCCCACGGTTATATCCCCTGTTAGCTTGCCTAAAAAAACGAGTGCAGCGGACAAGCAAAATCAGGTTCCTCCTGGCTTCCGTGGGAATAGTTCACCTTTGAACGACCCAGCACTCGAGGGGACATCAAAAACCCCAACTGTCCCTATTTTTCCGTCCAGCTCAACTTCCCAATCGGGATTTATAAAGTTGTCTGACCTTTTGGATCAAATCTTCAAGTGTTTTAACGTTTCCGACTCCATCAGAACCATTGTCATTTCAATGCTTCCAGTATTAAAGACAATTTTGCAACAATTGATGCAAACATGGCCCCTCCTTGCAATGATTATCTCTCTTGATGTCTAATTCAAATAGAGAGGTCGGAGATATCACTGTTTTACAGTGGAATTGTCGTAGTCTTATCCCTAAATTGGATACATTCAAATTTTTAATTCATAACTTCAATTGTGATGTTTTTGCTCTGTCCGAAACTTGGCTTTCTTCGCGAGATGATCTCTCTTTCCACGATTTTAATATTATACGCTTGGACCGTGATGATAGATACGGAGGGGTGCTTTTGGGGATCAATAAGTGCCACTCATTTTTTAGAATTGACCTTCCACCTATTGGAGGGATCGAAGCTGTTGCTTGTCATGCAAACATTAGAGGCAAAGACCTCTGTATTGTCAGCTTGTATTGGCCTCCGAGAGCTGCGGTTAGCCGCAAACAACTTGATGACATGTGCTCACTCCTTCCTGAACCACGATTGATCTTGGGAGACTTCAACTCTCACGGAACTGCCTGGGGGGAACAGTACGACGACAATCGTTCATTGTTGATATATGACCTTTGTAACAGCTTCAATATGACCGTTTTGAACACTGGGGAAACAACACGTGTACCTAAACCTCCTGCTAACCCAAGTGCTCTTGACCTCTCGCTTTGCTCGAATTCACTATCGTTAGATTGCAAGTGGAATGTAATCCAGGACCCCAACGGTAGTGATCACTTGCCAATCAAAATTTCCATCACCATTGGGTCGAATTCTTCTGAATCTATAAACATGGCATATGACCTCACAAGACACATTGACTGGAAAAAATATGCGGACGCGATTGCTCTAGCTATCAATTCCAGAGATGGTCTACCTCCATTGGAGGAGTATAACTTCCTTTCTCGTTTGATCTATGACAGCGCAGTTCGCGCTCAAACGAAACCCATCCCAGGTTCCACCATTTCCCGAAGGCCTCCCAATCTATGGTGGGATAGCCAATGTTCCAAGCTTTATGTAGAAAAATCTAATGCATTTAAAGCTTTTCGGAAACGTGGAACCCCTGAAAATTTTCAAACGTATTTAGCCCTTGAAGATCAATTTAAAAACTTAATCAAAGGGAAAAAACGTGCTTATTGGCGAAATTTCGTGGGAGGTTTGTCACGAGAAACGTCAATGAAAAAATTATGGAAAGTGGCTCGAAACATGAGAAATCGCTCTTCAACGAATGAAAGCGAAGAATATTCACATCGATGGATTTTTAATTTTGCACGGAAGGTTTGTCCTGATTCCACTCCTGTGCAAAAAATTGTTCGAGATATACCACAAGATAGGTGCGATCTTGATTCCGAGTTTTCGATGGTAGAATTCTCTCTTGCTCTCCTTTCATGTAACAATTCTGCTCCGGGAACGGATGGAATTAAGTTCAACTTGCTGAAAAACCTCCCTGATGTGGCGAAACATCGCTTGTTGAATTTATTCAATCGGTTTCTGGAGAATAATATTGTTCCAGATGATTGGAGATAAGTACGAGTTATAGCTATTCAAAAACCCGGAAAACCCGCGTCCGACTTCAATTCGTACCGCCCAATAGCAATGCTGTCTTGTATACGGAAATTGTTGGAGAAAATTATCTTGTTTCGCCTTGATCGATGGGTTGAAACGAATGGCCTACTCTCAGATACACAATATGGGTTCCGCAGGGGCAAGGGGACGAATGATTGTCTTGCGTTGCTTTCTTCAGAAATTCAAATGGCTTACGCCGAAAAAAAAACAAATGGCTTCAGTATTCTTGGACATAAAGGGGGCCTTCGATTCTGTTTCAATAGAGGTTTTGTCGGACAAATTACACTCTCGGGGTTTGCCGCCTCTATTGAATAATATGTTATATAACTTGCTTTGTGAGAAACATTTGAACTTTTCTCACGGAGATTCGGCAGTAAGTCGGGTCTCTTACATGGGCCTCCCCCAGGGCTCATGTTTAAGCCCCCTTTTGTACAACTTCTATGTAAGCGACATCGACAATTGCCTTACACAAAATTGCAGCCTAAGACAACTTGCAGATGATGGAGTGGTGTCTGTCGTAGGATCAAACGAATCCGACCTGCAAGGACCCTTACAAGATACTTTGAACAATTTTTCAACCTGGGCCATTGGGCTAGGGATCGAATTCTCCACGGAGAAAACAGAGATGGTGGTTTTTTCTAGGAAGCATAGACCAGCAAAACCAAAGCTTCAACTTTTGGGTCAACCGATCACTCGTGCTATGTCATTCAAGTATCTTGGGGTTTGGTTTGACTCCAAATGTACTTGGGGGGCCCATATTAGGTATCTGAGTAAAAAATGTCAACAAAGAATAAACTTTCTCCGTACAATTACCGGCACCTGGTGGGGAGCCCATCCCGAAGATCTTATAATGTTGTATCGAACAACTATTCTCTCAGTGATGGAGTATGGCAGTTTCTGTTTTCAATCAGCTGCCAAAACACACCTCATTAAACTCGAGCGAATTCAGTATATTTGTTTCCGTATCGCGTTGGGATGTATGCCCTCAACGCATACCATGAGTCTCGAGGTTTTGGCAGGCGTACTCCCACTAAAAGATCGCTTCAATTTATTATCTCTTCGGTTCCTCATCCGGTGTAAGGTAATTCCATTGGTGATCGGAAATTTTGAGCAATTGATCGAGCTATATTTTCATTCTGGATTCATGAGTTCATATCATGAATTCACCTCTATGCAGGTTGTTCCTTCTTCGTATATTCCCAACCGTGTTTGTTTTCCTGACTACATCAATTCCTCTGTGCATTTTGATCTGTCCATGAAGCAAGATATCCATGGATATTCAGATTACCAACGATCGAGGATCGCTCCAACGATCTTCGATTCAAAGTATGGGGGTATCAATTGTGATAATATGTACTTTACTGATGGGTCCACTATAAACGAGTCCACAGGATTTGGAGTGTTCAACGAATTTTTTAGCACCTCACACAGTCTTCAGAATCATTGCTCAGTGTATATTGCTGAATTGGCAGCAATTCATTGGGCGCTGGACAGCGTCGCCTCACGACCTGTTGAACACTATTACATTGTAACGGATAGTCTTAGCTCTGTCGAAGCTATCCGTTCAGTGAGGCCGGAAAAGCACTCGCCGTACTTCCTTGAGAGAATACGAGAAATTTTGAGTGCTTTATCCAGACGCTGTTATGTCATTACCTTTATCTGGGTCCCTTCACATTGCTCCATTCCGGGTAATGAGAGGGCTGACTCATTAGCAAAGGTAGGTGCAATTGAAGGCGATATTTATCAGCGTCAAATCGCCTTCAATGAATTTTATTCTTTAGTCCGCAAAAATACCATCGCTAACTGGCAACGCAAGTGGAATGAAGATGAATTGGGCCGGTGGTTTCACTCGATTATCCCTAAGGTTAGCCTCAAACCGTGGTTCAAAAGTCTGGACTTGAGTCGGGACTTTATTCGCACCTTCTCCCGACTCATGTCCAATCACTGTTCGTTAGATGCACTACTCTTTCGTTTCAATCTTGCCAGCAGCAATCTCTGCGTTTGTGGCCAAGGTTATCACGACATCGAGCACATTGTTTGGTCGTGCGAGGTGTATCTGGTCGCCAGATCGAATTTAGAAAACTCCCTTCGGGCAATTTCCTAATATCCCATCCTTCTCCTAAAAATATGTCACCCTCCTAAACTCGATTACACCGCGAGTAATCGGTTTTCCACCTTACTAACCATAGATGTAAGAAAATTGTTTATATATATATATATATATATAGTTTTAAAATTATATTTAAGAATTCGGCTCCTTTAAACTTAAGTAACTGAGCCTGTGAAAATAAACGAAATAAAAAAAAAATCTCATCCTTCCGATCCACAGTGCGTCAACTCACCCTAGCATCCTGTAATGAATATTATGCTCCATCCTCCCAGAGTCAGCACGCACGCATTTTTGCGTTGCCAAAACTGCCGGCAGCGATTTAGCCCGCACTTCGTTCGTATGTATATATATCAGGGGCCAAAATAAAAACAACAAACAAATAAAAAAGGCGAAAAGGCGAAATACAAATTCCACAACCGGAAACTCACGCATAAGCCATCACCAGCTGGATTCCAGTGGTACGGAATGTAACTGCAAATATTTGCTTTGATTCCTCGGCCGGTAAAAATGTGTCATAAGCCTGTGGATGCTGGAGCGAAGAGAAAAAAAAAGTGCTCAAATTGTTGTTTCGCTAAGCACATCGCTCAGCAGTCATTTACCATGAGAGGGTTTTTTTTTCGTTCACGCTACACCATTTTATGATACCGATATTCAGGAAGCTTTGGTATAATTCGTTTTTATTTGTTCAAAATGTCTTTATGAGGACTAGAATAAGTTTAAAGTTTTTTACAATACGAATGAATTCGGATCAGGGTTAGATCGACAGATTTGTTTATTGAATGGTATGGCGAAAAACATTACAACCATATCAACGTTTATAGCAAAAAAGAATGGGTGGGTTATATCTATGATATAACCGCAAGGTTGACGTGGGACTACCGTTGTCTCAGTAAGCAATTGTAGTGTATTGATTAAATTATCGATTGAATGTAACAATTTTCGAATTCAATTGCATTCAACATATTTGCTTTGTAAGTAAAAAGTTTGCTGCCATGTAAGATCATTTCATGCATTGTAATAGATTATGTTCTCCGTTACAAACAAATTTCTATGACCGTGCTTTTACGTTTGATATGATGCATAGGACTACCAAAATATGTGAACGGAAGAATTGTCAAACGGTCATTTTCCTTTGAAATTATCGCATCTCTCATGTTTACGTAGTTCTCGAATCGCGAAGTTCATTCATTGAATTGAAGATTTTCTAAGGCTTCTCAGTTTAGAATTACGTTTTAGGGAAATATATTCCGGTCTGCACAAAGACAAGCGAGTATAAAAGTAATTTCCCCCGGGCTCATTGATTTTGAAGTTCTTGTTAGGGAAACACATTTTGGTGTGAATAAAAATACCCCCTATTTGTATGTATTTGCAAAGCGCATTTCCCCAGGCACATTGATTTTGAAGTCCGTGTTAGGGAAACACAGCTCGGTGGGAACAAAACTACCCCCTATTTGCATGTATACTTGCAAAGCGGATTCCCACAGGTACATTGCTTTTGAAGTCTGTGTTGGGGAAACCGTAAATCGAACCAATCAATACTTGGCAGTAAAGAGGTTTAGATAACCTTTGACATTTTGCAGTTATTTAATTGTTTATCTCATGGAAAATAACATTTTATTAATTGTGATAGACGCGTAGAAATATTTCCCAACCATTGATGCAAACATCTTTCTGATCCATTAAGAAATGTTCGAGTTATAAGCATTTGGAATCTTTCATTTTTTCCTGCATGTTCTGTGTTTAGGTTTCCATTTTACCCCCATATACTCCGTTTAGACGTAGTCCCACGTCAAAAACAGCTAAGTGAAGTGTTAAAATTAACACTTGCTCGTGAGATAGCATTCAATATGAAGTGCATTCGAGTACTTCTGTCGCCCAGCATTACTCAAGTACCATTCCGTTAATCAATATTTGTATATTATTTCAAGCCCGCGACCAGCTTCTATGATCATCAAACTGAGCGAAGGCGCACTTCTTTGATCTCCGTGTTTGACTGTCTGCTTGCTGTCGTCAAATTCTCAATGAGCATCGACCCCGTCTCGGTATCTTGTTCCGCGGATGAAGGTAAATTCTGGCTCTTGGCAAAACATTGTGATTGATTTAGAGTTTTTGTGAATTTTCCTATTTGAAATTTAATCTCTGTTTCAGCGCACGCACCTATCCGTTCACGAAATTCGTATTCAATTTCTCTCTTGCTTTTCTGTTTAAAGTTCAACATTCCGAAAACCCTCATACCCACGATGGTGTCTTCCACTGCCTACCGGATGTCGTGGATCGTATGTTTGTTTTGCTTACAACACAATCAAAATTCCTCGCCCGAAGCAAGACCAGGATCCGAACAAACACTGTGGAGCGTGACTCAAATTCCTACGTGTGATGCCGCAATGAATTCTTCATTTGTTTATTATTATTATTTCTTTCGTGGCTGTTGAAGCGAGAACCAGAGTCATTCAGAAGAACCATAAATATAAAAATTCATTAATAGTTGAAACACAATACAAATTCATTAAAGTATGTTCTATTTTGCCGCTCTCGTGAAGCATGTGGCGAGCAACTTTAGTCTTGATTAATATTTAAAACAAGAAAACTTTCATCTCCACAAAACCCCGTTTACTCTTTTTCCGGGCACTTGTTGAGCATCGACATCAAGCTCCCATCACGTCGGTGTCATTTGAAGAACTTAGCGTTGGCGCTAGCGGACAGAAAACTATGCTCCGCGCGGGGACCAGCCGCAGGAAAGTTTATAATTGAAAAAGTTGCACTATTCCCCCGATTGGCCTCCATTTTTATTAGTGTTGGCAAATGCGTAAGTTTGACCTGATCAACTTCCGTCTGATTTGCCACAATTTTACGCCGGATCAGATCTTCGCGGAATCGCTGGCTTGGAGCCTCTCGAACAACGGACAATGACCGACCCGCGGATGTTGAATTAACCCCCAACATGCCAACATGGTAGTAAAAGTGGTGTTTGTTTTCCGCTCTCGTGGCCATAATTTGCCACTGTTTGGCAATTCAGCGGTCCCGAGCGTGCGCCGCATGTATTAATAATGGCACTCTTAAGCTTCGTGATGGAAATTGTTTGAGGCAATGCTCGTAATGGGCCGTAAAAAAGGAAAGGATCGCTTTCGCGAAGCTACTCCACGGGCAAAGGGGGATATTTATGGACGTTGTTCGGGGTTCCGCGGGAAGATCGCCTGCAGTTCGTAAGTAATGTATAAGCGCTAGCTGTAAAGCATTACGCTGGCAATGGGGACAATATTGTGACATCTGTGTTGTGTTCACCGCGATTTATGTTCGGATAGAGGGATAGACAAGATCAGCGAAATTGAATAACATTGCCATGAACTTGTTGCGAGCTCTAGGGCCGAATCAACACAAATTTTCGATTTTTCTTATGTGAATGTTGAATACTAGACATTTCCTAGTAGTTGATGTTGATGGAAACATCCAGCCATTGTGAAAAATCCGAACTCTCAATGAAACACTTTATATTATTGAGCTGACCTTTTTTATTATTTATCTATTTCTTCATCTGACTTTTTAATGTCTTAATGAAATATGAAATATGATGGGGAGAAGCCAAACAAGAGAAGGCGTAAAAACCCCACATCTTTTTACATGATTTACAAATAATGTTAATGACAAACAGTACATTTTGAACACAACATATAAGCCACTAAAAGTAAAAGAAATAACAGTGAGCTTCAACTGAAGTCAAGTCATAAAAAAAAATTGTATGGGGTTGTATCTAAGACACGACCGCATATTTTCGTCGTAGAACTACGCAATTATATTATGCAATCCACTTGTTTACCACTTCGAGTATTATTTTAGAAAGCATCGAAATTTTTGTAATGGATTATGTTCTCCGTTACAAAGAAATTTGATGAACGTCCTTTTACGTTTGATATAATGCCTAGGACTATCAAAATATGTGAACGGAAAAATTGTCAAACGATCATTGTATTTTACATTACCCTCTGAAATCATTGCACATCTCATGTTCACGTAGTTCTCGAACCACGAAAGTTCATTCACCTCTAGTATCTGAAATGACGATTTTCCCAGGCTTCTCAGTTCAAAAGTACGTTTTAGGGAAACATATTTCGGTCTGAACAACGACAAGCGAGTACTAAAGTAATCAACACCAAAAATACCCCCGAATTGCATGTATTTGCAAAGTGGATTCCCCCAGGCACATTAATTTTGAAGTCCGTGTTAGAGAAACACAGCTCAGTGGGGAAAAATACCCCTGACTTGCATGTTTTGACAAAGCCGATTTCCCCAGGTACATTGATTTTGGAGTCTGTGTTAGGAAAACACAGCTTGGTGGGAACAAAAATACCCCCGACTTGCATGTATATTTGAAAAGCGGATTTCCACAGATTTTGAAGTCTGTGTTGGGGAAACCGTAAATCAGGCCAATCAATACTTGGCAGTTAGGGCATTTAGATAATGCTTAACATTTTACATTTATTCAATTGTTCATCTCATGAAAATAAAATTTTATTAATTGTGATAGACGCGTAGAAATATTTCCTATCAATTGATACAAACATCTTTCCAATCTGTTAAGAAATGTTCGAATTATAAGCATTCGAAATACGGGTATGGTTAGCACACAAATCGGCTGAACAAATGTATGGGAAAAAAGGAAGTTCTTCCAGTTTTCATGAATTTAAACCGTTTAGAGATAAGTGAATAGTAATGTATAGCATATCAAACAAATCTTAGAGAATTTCCGATTCGATTGGTATGTAAATCACGAGAATTCGTTCACAGTGAAAATAGTTATTAACGTTAACTTTATTTAACTTATCAAAAACGTGACCTGTTTTCTGATTTGGCACCCTTCCTGAAAGACGTAGTTCAACGTCAAAAAGACGGGTGGGTAATGTCGGTGACATAACCGGAGTGACGTAGGACTATACAAAGCGGACAGCTTTTGCTAAATATATATTTTAAATATATTGTTTTATTTTCTTCTTCTACGTGAATTCCTACCTATCTACCTGAAAAATGGATTAGTTTACTGTTTACTCTTTATGAACATGTTGGGGGTTCTGAAAAGAACCTTTGGTGTTGTGTTTTTTGCGTTTTTTTTTACAAACTTGATTCTTGAAGGAAGGAAGGAAGGTATTGAATTAGAGAGACTTTAAACTCTGAGAGTTCATTCGTCTCTGGGTTGATTCTTGATTTTTTTCTGAAGGCTTTGTACTTATTAAATGTTCAACGTCGGGCATCTTTCGGCGTATACACATATCGTACAATCAAAATGATGGCTGTGATAGGGAATGCACAGGTGGTCATCAGCTCGTTCACTATCATATATTTCACTATTGAGCACATTACCGTACCTTAAGACGAATGAATTGTAAGATTTGTAGTCTCCGCAAACAAAGTAAATAAAAATGAAAAAGAACTGAGGTTTTGGAGACGAGCTCTACGATCTGTCGAGAAATAAACGAGCTATAAGCGTTCTGAAAAACCAATACAGGGACGGATGACCTTCTGATTAAATTCCTTTAAAATAAGAACAGAGCAGCAGGAAATACATAGCTCATCGTGTTGCTCCTTAGTTATTTCTCTATGCAATGCAGATGTAACGTCAGTCAATTTTCAACATCGTTTATCAACTAAAGAAAGCAGTTCATGCTACCGAGAAAATTCGTTAATGTCATCCTGCATACAATGTGTTGTAATTTGAAGCCACTTTTAATTCGGAAACCATACATGGGTTTGTGAAAACTGAATGATCAATTTAAAAAACCCCAACCAGAACAAGCATAAACAAAACAAAACAGTTTATATTATATATCATATTATGTCACTTTAGAATGCATTGGTATTGTGAAAAACTTTTAATAACTCTTTTTTGAATGGTTTAATGGCCCTGTAAAGCGCCGTGTTTTACGGTGGCTGGTTTTGCCACCAAAGCGGTCTGTATAAACAAACTTTTTCTTTCTTCTACCTGCTGCCGTTTTGCGATTGCGTTTGCCACTCGCTGAAACTAGTTGTTGCCTTGATGAGCGCCGAACCGAAGCTGCTCTGTTATTGATGCGGGTTTTCTGATTGTCGTGAGCAGCTTTGCAAGCCAACTCGAGCACTCCGACGGTCGAAACTCTATAACCGCTGTTAGGTATACTGGTGCTCCGGCACCAATCCGTTCGGCCTAGTTACCCTTGCGGAGCAATCAATGAATGCGACCAACAGGGAACTGGAAACATGCACGGTTCGAGTGAGACTTTGCCTTTCCCTTAACTTGTCCTCCTTTGTTACGTCAACACGTCCACGTTGCTGCTTGTTTTCTTTTTATGATGTGATGCGATGCGATGTTAAACGATGCCGTACAATCACACTGGTTTACGGTTTGAAAGAAAATGAGATATTTTTTTTGGATCCGCGCGTTTTATACTCAAGCGGTACACGCTCACAGGATAGAGACAAATCGGCAGACTTAGCCAAAGGGACGAGTCCAACGAGACGAACGAATGAGCGTTAAAAGGCAGCGATGGCAAAAAATACATTCATTACGATTTGTTCGCTCGTTGGATTCACATGCAGGCTAAAAAGGGTCCTTTTCAGGATCACAAAATTATCTTCAATCTAAAGAGTTTATTGTTTTGTTATCACTCGATATCCCCATCTTGTTCGGCTAAACCTTCCTGTTTAGCCATTTGTTGCCACTCGCCACAGCTTTCACAGTTGGAAAATTTCTTCCCATCCAGCTTTGTGACATGTTGTACAGTAAATTACATTCAATGCGACGTGCCGAAGCACCACTCAGTGTCGAATTGGAGGCGATTTTAACCTGTAACTGAACATTTGTGATGACAGTAGTACAGTGTCGACTTTCAATGTGGGGTCATAATTTGGATCTCTATGTTTACAAAAATGTCCAACTAAGTAAGTCGCATTACATGTCCGTCCAATTAGCTAAATGTCGAACTAATTGTAAATTACTGTACTTTCAATCTGGAAACAATTTAAGAATTGGTGTAAATTGAATAATCAGGAATGTCCCCAACTATCAATAAGCTCAGAACAACTCCCAAATTCACATACTCAGCAGATCCTGGCAAACAAATTATGAAAAAATCAAATTGTTTTTTATTATTATTTTGGATATTATTTCAGAAAGCATTGAACTATATTTCGTAAACTCTTTTTTGAAAGGTTTAATGGCCCTGAAAAGCGCCTTGTTTTATGGAATGGTTCCAATTTAGAAAACATAGTACTCGTGGTTTTGAAAAAAAAACTATTTCGAACGCCCTCGATGCCGCCTTGTTCTGGATTTGCCACCAAAGCAGATTGTATAAAGAACAAACTATTTTCTTCTGCTACCAGCTGCCGTTTTGCGATTGCGTTTGCCACTCACCACTCGCTGCAACTGCCTGTTGACTTGATGTCCACCGAACCGAATGTGTTCTGTTCCGAATGCGGGTTTTGTTTTCGGCGCGAGCAGCTTTGGCAGCTAACTCGATCACTTCGGCGGCCGAAACTATATAACGCCGGCTTGGTGGACTGGTGCACTGGTACTAATGCGCTCGGCCTAGCTACCCTTGCGGGGAACTCCAGACCGACACGATTCGAGCGGGTTTTGCCTTTCCCTTAATTTTTCCTCCTTTGCCATGTCCAGATTTGGCTGCTTGGTTTGGTTTGTTGATGTGTTGTGATGCGAACTGATGTGGTGTACGGTTTGAATGAGAATGATCGTTACGGCAGCGGAGCGGGGATTTTTAAGCTGACTGGCTGGCTCGAGAATTACGCATGTGTGAGACTGCGACCAATGTTTCGTTCATTTTTTTCTTCTTCCTTTCCAATCGTGCTTCATTCTATTTCGCTGCTGCTCTGGTTGCCCGTTTTGGTCGGTACGATTTGAGGAGCACAAAATGGACCAATCAAAAATGGGCACATAGGGCATTTTGACAATGCTTGATATTTCACAATTATTCAATTATTTATCTCATGAAAAATGAAATGTTATTCGTTATGATAGATGCGTAGATATATTTCCTATCAATTGATGCAAAAACCTTTGCGATCTATTGAGAAATGCTCGAGTTATAATCGTTCCAAATCTTGCATTTTTCCCTACTTGTTCAGTGCCTAGATTTCCATTTCACCCCCTATATCTTCCGGTTAGACGTAGTCCTACGTCAAAACAAAATAACTGAGTGGGAACTGGGTTCAGGGGCGAAAATGTTGAGTTGCCCCAACAATCCAGATGCGTCAACTTCGCCGTTTACAATATTTGCGATAAACACAGCTTGAGCAATGCTCCTTCCCAGTCCTAGTAATCTGCTCGTTAATGAAAATTGAGGGCCCAAATTGCTCCTGTGGCCACATTGCTCCTTTGACGGGTTCGAAAATTGTTCTGATCTCTTCGATCCATTGTTAACGGTGAGCATACGATTCGTGAGGTAAGATTCGAACCAGCTGACAAAATCCGCGGACACACCGATTCGTCCTAATCGTTCCAGTAGTATTCCGTGGTCAGCTCTATCAAATGCTGAATTCAAGTTTGTTGAAACGGTGTCGACTTGAGCACCAGCATCAATGTTTCTTATGCAAAACGAGGTAAACTGAGCCAGATTCGTGGTAATCGATCTTTTGGGGTAAAATCCATGTTGATCGATGGCAATGTAGTTCTCCGATCACCTTTTTTGGACACAGGAAACATGATTGACGTCTTCCAACATGTGGGAAAGCAATGTTGTCTTAAAGAGAGATTGATAACTTAGATAACTACAACCAAACGGACGGATTTTGGTCGTCATGGACGGCCTACAGAGCACACAATCGCTAATGTAGTGCGTAAATTCGAACAAACTGGATCCGTAGCGGATATTGTGAAACCTGTGCATCATCGTAATGTGCGTTCGGCCGAAAATATTGCTGCTGTTGCTGCCAGTGTGGAGGATGACCCGAATGTTTCGATTCCACGGCGTGCTCAGCAATTGGGCTTGTCAAAAACATCATTGTGGCGAATTTTGCATTGGGACTTACACCTACATCCATATAAAGTCCAACTGGTACAAAAATTAGAGCGTGGTGACCATGGAATGCGTCGGGCATATGTCGATTGGGTGAACGAATAACAGCAGCAAAATGCTGAATTTTCGCATCAAATTTTCTTCAGCGATGAGGCACATTTCGAGCTCGGTGGCTATGTGAACACCCATAATTTCCGAATATGGGGCTCAGAAAATGCACACGTGATTATTGAGAGGCCATTGCATCCGCCAAAAGTCACTGTTTGGTGCGCATTATGGTCTGGTGGAGTCATCGGGCCGTATTTCTTTGAAAATGAGGACGGCGATACGGTAACTGTGAATGGTGAGCGCTATGGCCGCATGTTAACCGATTTTTTTTGCCACAAATTGAATATATGGATACGGATGACATGTGGTTTCAGCAGGACGGCGCCACGTACTACACAACACGACCGAACATGGCCATATTGCGAACCAAATTTGAGGGACGCATAATTTCGCGTATTGGTGATGCCAATTGGCCGTCCAGATCATGCGATTTGAACCCGCTGGACTTTTTTTTGTGGGGTTATGCGAAAGACCGTGCCTATGCCAACTCTCCGCATTTGAAAGACCAACTCCAACTCTTGAACATTTGAATGACAACATTCGTGAAGTTATGACCGAGATACCGCCCCATATGTGCCGAAAAGTCATCAAAAATTACCTGTTCCGGATCAAGGTGTGCGAGGAAGCCCTAGGTGGACATTTGATTGATGTTGTATTTCACACATAATGGCATAAACCAAACTTTAATATGAAATAAAAGTCTCATCGAAATTCGAATTCTAAGTGTGTTTTATTTCAATTTACTTTCGGAATTTAAAGTTGGAAAACCCTGTATTATACAAATGATATACATGTATTGGGGAGTACAACATTTTATGTTATCTTTCAGCTCATTTAATGTAATAAATCGGGATGCCAGAACATGTGCTAAAAATTAACTTTGGGTGTAGGAGTGCAAAACAAACTCATTCATTAACATTGACTCATAAAGGGTGTCCCACATCAAATTCCATCATGGAAAAAAATCTTCAAAACATTACCCATTGGGTATTTCTATTGAAAACAGATGGGAGTGTATAGTTTACACTGTATTTTTATCGCTGTCAGTTTTTCGAAAATTGGAGAAAATGGCGTCACCTGGAAAGCAACGTAGCGAATTGCTTTTGCGCAAGAACCTGGAAAATCCTCAACTCTCTCATCGGAACATCGGAAAACAACTCGGAATTGTGCAGTCAACGGTGAGTCGTGTGATTAAACGTTACTACGAAGCATCTGAGCATCGAACGGAGCGAGAAATGCAGTTAGAATAGATGTTCTATTAGTGATCAGAATCACAAGCGTGTCGTGGAAGCGTTTAAGGGGGTATTCTAGTGTAGAGGCTCGAAATTCGGACGTTTTATCGAGTGCCGTAAAAATAGAACATAGAATATTTTTGCAATCCACTAAATCATTATTAGTTTATCTATTTTTCAACAATAAAATAAATATTGAACGGAGAAATTATTCATAATTAGAATAGTTACAGACTGATGAAGTGAGAGGGTTCAAAATATAGTTGTGCCAAGGCGATTTAAGTCCTTCTGGTTATCTAATACAAAAAAAATCGAACAGATTTTGTATCAGTGAAGATGCCGTTATTGTATGAATCTCGGACAAGTCAAAATCATGTTTTTGACAAAATGGTGACCATTTGAAGAAAAAAAGAATGCTGTTTAAAATATTTTTAAACGTTTTCCGATTTTTGAAAAATAGTAAAATTTAAAAAAAATATTAATTCAAGTGTGAGCACTCGCTCGATTGGCCAGGAACTGGGTATAGACCATAAAACCGTTTGGAACCATTTGCAGAAGATTGGATTCCAAAAAAAGCTGGATGTATTGGATTCCAAAAAAAGCTGGATGTATTGGATTCCAAAAAAAGCTGGATGTATTGGATTCCAAAAAAAGCTGGATGTATGGACAAATGAAACCGAAATTTCTGCATCACTCGAGAATTATTCAGGCAAATGAAGCCAAATTAGGCATATTGAGGTTTTAGGGTGCAATAAAAGTTTCTATGTTGCTTAGACTCTCCACCCTCCCTCTCTAAGGGGAGGGGGGGGCGTAGCCACACAAATGAAACACAATTTTCTGCATAACATGAGAATTAATCAAGCAAATTAAACCAAATAAGGCATATTGAAACTCTAGGGTGCAATAAATGTTCCTATGATGGTTAGACTCTCCACCCCCTCCCCAAGGGGGAGGGGGCGGGCTGCCATAGAAATGAAACTCAAATTTCGGCATTACTCGAGAATTAATCAAGCAAATGAAACCAAATTTGGCCTGTGGAGGTTTTAGGGTGCAATAAATGTTTTTACGGTGGATAGATACTCCTTCCCCTTCTCTCAGGGGGTGCTGCCATACAAATGAAACACAATTTTCTGCATTACATGAGAATAAATCAAGCAAATGAAACCAAATTGGGCATATTGAAATTCTAGGGTGCAATAAATGTTCCTATGGTGCTTAGACTCTCCATCTCTAAGGAGGGGGGTGGGGGGGCTGCAATACGAATGAAACACAAATTTCTGCATAACTCGAGAACTAATCAAGCACAATTTGGGATGTGAGGGTTTGGGTATGAGAAATGTTTCTATAATGGTATAACACCGCTTCCTCCTCTGGAATGGAAAGGGGGCCCCATAAAAATATTACATATATTTCAACCAAAAATATTCCAATCAAACATGATAATTGAAAACTTTCGGAAAACTTTGAGGAAAAAGGGAAAATCCGGAAAATGAAATTCCCACATGTTCTACAATTACATAGTGACAAGGGCTGTTAGTCCATTTGATGTTTGCGCTAGCGATATTGATCTTTGTTTGAAACTGAACATGGATTTCAATGTGATGAAACGCACTCCTATATCTTCTTCTATCTACACCAAAAAAAACAGGATCGCCGGGTGTGTTGATAAGAGCAGAACTCGAGGAAGGAATTTAACGATTTAGGGATGTCTTTATTCTATTATATTCTCTGTATAAAACATTTATTCCATGTAACGAAGAAACATGTTATTTGCAAGTGGTTGAAAAATCTTGAACGAGAATTGTGTCTGAGAATGATCTGATATTATAATGATAAGTTTTGTTAGAAATACTAGGAATTTTATAGTAAAAGGTACATTCAACGGGGTCGATTAAAAGATCAATCAATGAACAGTTCTGCGATTGTCCCATGAACTTGCTCATAGTAAGAAAACGTGAATGTTTGAAGGTATTGATAACAAAAAACAAATTTTGGGCGGGACGAAGTTTGCCGGGTCAGCTAGTGTTAAATAAAGCGTCAAATTTTGATCAGAAATACGACATTTCTTTTTCCCCAACCCAATATGTTTTCAAACTTTCTTGTTACCTAAATCACAACGACTGCTACGGGGATGTACAGATTGTTAACCAACTACCTATGACTATAAATACTATAAATACTGGTGCATGAGTAAAAGTCCTTTTTGCACCTCTTTCGCACTTGCGCCTATTGCGATAATAAATGTGATTGTAATTAGAAGTAAGTGTTGCGACATTTCGACTAGTTTGATACGAACAAAAAACAAAATTAGCTTCTGACGGGAAGTTCAACTAACTAACTGAGTGTAACATATAACAGAGTGGAAAGATAGACGAAGTGTATGTGGATCGGTAAAAAAAATATTGTCGTTGATTACATTGAATATGAATAATGTTAAAAATACTTATGATTTCGTAATATTTCGAGACAAAACACATGAAATCATAAAGTTTCTTGATTTTTAATGGATAGCTATGATATTGTGATTAATTTCCATTGTCTTATTATTATTATTAGTCTTATTCCAAGTCATCGAGAGTAGTAGCTTTTTCGGAGAAATAATGTTCGTTTGCAGACACACACACAGCCATTGTGAGCTATGACAATATCTATATTTATTTATGGAAGTGCAACCATCTCACTAGCCCACTCCACCAGCTACATCTTCTTCTTCTATGTCTTGCGGAGGCTTCAAACTCTGCAGTTCATTCGCCTCTAATGTACCAGCTATATTATCTTTATCCCCACATACTGACTGGATGTCTAATTTATTTGATAGAACGAATTATTGCACACAATTTTGAGTTACACTCAACATTGACAGGAACCAAGCTGAAAGAAAGAATGCACAATACATAAATTAGCTTCGAATTCACTCGCAAAACATATCACTTTTATTTGTGAAATTGTTCACTTGTTTTACAATTTCCACTGTCGCTGTCTCCGGCGAAAAAAGATTCTGTATAAATTTTCCGTCTAATTGTGTATATTATAACATATTCTGTAAGAACGATTCTGCGTAATCTCTTAATTTTTCGTAGAGTGACCCCCTATACAGAGATCAAATACGTAGTCCTACGTCAAAAACGAACAAATGAAATTAGAACAATATATTTAAATCGACAGTTCTGTAGTGTAGTCCTACGTCTCTCCGGTTATATTTCCACAATACCCATCTGTCTTTTTTACTACGGAAAATGCAGAAAAGGCGACTTTTCGGAGTTTACGGTACCAATTTTCTAGGTGATCACAGGGCGCACGAGTGGCCATTCTCTGACGCACGAGTGGCCATTCTCTGAAAAAGTCGATGAAATCCTCATTCTCTAGTGTTGTGGTATTACTCTTCTCACGTTATTTTCATGGTTCTTGTATGGTAAATCGGGACATTTTCTTCGTCCGATTTCTTCACGGAAGCACAGGGTTTTGAGAAGCAAAGAACCTTAAGTTGGAATAAAACACACTTAAATGGTGTTGATTGCCATAAATTTGGCTGCACTTGAAAAGTAAATATCTGCTGTTTTGTTTAAAAATGGTTCCCGGCATCTTCACATATAAACCACTTAATTGTGGTACAAAAAAAAAATCAGTGATCATGATTCTGTAGCGGTCACCATTAACTGATACGTTCTGGTTCTGGACGAAGAGCGGGATGAGTGTGTAGGCAGAGAAGAGAAGTGGAACATGAGAGAAAAAAGTGGCAACGATTTGTGGCAAGAAAATGTAAACAGTGAAAAAATTGACAGATGATTTACGCTCTAAAAATTGAACATAATGTTAAGATGTCTCTAAAACGGTGGGAGACGTCATAAATAAGGTGGGAGGTTCGTATAAAATGTTATTAATGTTAGCATCATCATGATAAACACGGCGAATGGAATAGAAATAATTACGAACTGAAAATTGAATAAAAAAAAAATATATATATATATATATATATATATATATATATATATATATATATATATATATATATATATATATATATATATATATATATATATATATATATATATATATATATATATATATATAGACGCTGAAAGTGCTGTAGACAAATATGTTAATGCATTTTTATCGATTTATGTATAATGTTGTTAATATTTGCATTATCAAAATATACCCATATGTATTGTAATCATAACTTGCTCTGCTATTCATAACAACATTCATGATCGTATTCCACCAATGATGACAAATGTCTAGGTAATGTATGTACGCTTAAAAAACAAATATGATGAATTTAATTTTTTTCAGTTTCGAACACACCTCGTAAAAGCCATTTTTATTTTTTTTAAATACCCTCTGTTGGTATTGTATCTAGAATTTAAAAGGTAATGGAACGTTAACATCAATTAGTTTCTAGTATTCAGCTATTTAGTTGCCGGAGAAATGACCACAAACTATATTTTTTTAGTGTTATATATATGTTATGCCAAACCGATATAGTTGTTCTCAGATTTTCGTGTAAAATGGGAAGTTTTGTTCCTTTTCTCAAAATATTACAACCCATTCCATTTCAAATAACTTTTTGCACAAATTCATATCTTTTGCACTACTAAACTGATTCAGGTGATCGACATATCAAATTGGCCAGTTAGATAGTCTTTTTTGATAAAATACTGCACTTGCAAAAAAAGTAATTTTGTTTTCTTAATTATTGATCGTATTTGATCTTTATAGTTTTCATCGTCTAAGGGCGCCTATTTTTTTTATATTTTTCTATATTTTTCTCGAAAGCTGAGAATTTTTTAGATAACATATCCAAAAATGTGTTCTTCGTTTTTAAATTATGATTTTTCAAATTTAATCGATGGTTCAAAAAATCATTTTTCTTCTTTTTTCCAAAAATAACGTTTTTCAAAAATTCATAACTTTTGATCTACAGAACCGATTCAGATAATCGACATAGTTTATTGAAGTCAATAACTTCACACTTCCAAAAAGGGGAATTTTATTTGCATATATATATATATATATATATATATATATATATATATATATATATATATATATATATATATATATATATATATATATATATATATATATATATATATATATATATATATATATATATATATATATATATATTTTAATGTGTTAAGTAAAAAATCCTCAGATTTTAAGAAAAATATTATTAAAAGTATAGCGCCCTTTGTCCCGAAACCATGTGCAATATTTTCCCAAAAAATTCTAGCTCATTGGCTTTAATTTGATATTTCGATCATCTCGGTTAAAATCATAACTCCAAAAAGAAAAAAGAACACATCTGCTTTTTGAGTAAAAAATGTAAATGTGTAAAAAATCCTCAGTTTTCAAGGAAAAATATAGAAAATTATAGCACCTGGTGCCGAAACCATGTAAACAATAAAAAAAATGGAAACAATCAATAGTTACGAAAACAAAACTCAAATTTCTTGCAAGTTTCATATTTTTCCAAAAAATACTAACTAATTAACTTCAATTTGATGTGTCATTCATCTTAATCGGCTTAGTGGTTCAAAAGTTATGAGTTTTTGATAAAAGTAATTTTTGGGAAAAGTTAAAAAAATGGAATCACCCAAAAAAAATAATACAGGTTCAATGTTTTACCACAACGAAACCAAGCTTCCAATTTTCACGAAAATCTGAAACTCACTATATCGGTTTGGCATGGAATGGCTGAAGTAATACTGCAATAGTTCACAAATTTCAAAGTTCGAGTTTTTCTTGTTGTTTTTCATGTCTTTGATGGGATATAATTCATTTTATATTTGTATATATATTTATATATATATATATATATTTAAACGAAATCATTTGTCAAACAAACTGCAAAACTAAAAACTTTTATACTGTGCCTTAATTTTTTGGGTGTAACATTCAAGGACCCTTCAATAAAAATGGCATTGAAACAACAGAGTAAAACTGACATACAATTATGACGGATGGCTACTTTTTGATTGGCGCGTGCTCCAACTAGCAAACCGCCAATTAAAAAGCACTCCAACTAAAAAAGCGCCAATAAGCGAATGTGTACTGTAAAACTGTAAAAAATATATAAAAAATATACAATCGAAGACTCTTTGTGTCGTTTATGAGTTTGTAATAATGAAGCAAAGGTAATAATGGATTTTTAATAACCATCTCAAAAAATATTGAAAAAAAACATTCCATTTTTAATTTCTCTTTCAATTTTGATAAAATTGCACTGAATAGTTGAAGAAGAGCAATATTAATATTTGAATAAACTTATGTAATTATAAATATGTTTATATAAACCTTCCCATCTTATAATTCATCATTAAAGACCTTGCTTCAAGACAGCTAGAAATCCATACACTCTCAAATCAAGTGTGCCTGAAAAAATTATATTCTTCACGTAAACAAGCGATGAAAATGTGGACACTTTTTAGTCAGTGAATTGTATGGAGTTCCACTGCTGTGGTGTAGGCGTTGTTAAAGTGTCAGCCTGTCCATGATGAAATGACGAACATCACTTGACAGGAAATAAGTGACAGATATAAAAATGGGGCACATAACAAAAAGTGTTTCCAACATAAAGTTCTTCAACCATTACAGTTCAGTTCAGTCCAAATCGGTTGAAACAATCCAATTATTTTAACTTATTCTATATATTTTATTCGGGGTGTATTCATTCCATCATGTTCAAATAATTCAAGCCCAACACAGTTTCAGTTATCATTCTTTTCTGCCGCCACCCGGGTTGACAGCAAACGAAGTCTCAATAATTTCACTCTTGCCAGCAGAATCCCGCCAAACATCGCTGTCTTCAAAGTTCCTGGAATAGCAGAGCCCATCGCAGACTTTTCCGAGAAAATGGCATCCGAATTCGCCTCATCAGCATACCATCCGGGAGGACTGACGGCCGTGGAACCAATTTATATTGAAATGAGTGAAATTTGTGTTCCATTCGAAAGGATTTCCGATACTACGGCTTTTCGCCGAGTCAACCATTTTAAATCGGCACTCCTGTGCCGGCAGATTGGACTTTGCATGGTTTCGATTCCGCACAACCCTTATCAACCGTTGGCTGGAACGAATCCCCGGGCGTGCTTTTCTACCGGAATGGAATCGTTCGGCCGATGTTTGGCAGATGGAAGTGTTTTTTTTTTAATCGAAACATTCCTCACTCACAGCAGCGCTAAGGAAACACTCTTCCGTTTCAGATTATGGGCCCTATTATAGAAATCGAGGCGATAAGAATTTTGCTCGTTAGCTCTGTTTTACTATTATAGAAATCGAGCAATTCGATAGCACCGAGCGAGTGATAGCTATCGATGCAAGTGTCATAACTTTTCGAGTTGTTTGGTTCGCTTGTTGCATATCTTCAGAGAATTATTTTGTTTTGGTTTGCGTCCCTGATATTTTCCTTTGGGAAACATTTCAGAAACCCTTAGACATATGCAATTTTAAACACATGTTCGTTTGTTTTGATCAGTATTTGTTTTACGGTGCTGCCAGAATAGTCTTTACAAGGTAAGTGTACAATCTAGCATTATTTATATTAATCATGTTACAATTTACAATGCAGAACTTACTTCCAGCGTATATTTCAGTGGCTGAAAATGAATGGACAGACAAATCAACAGCAGTTTGAACGACTCGTTGAACCAATAAAAGCGAATGTAAACATTGCGCGAGGTTTTGGTTCTTGTGGAGGCAGTTCAAACAGAATCCCGGTTAAGGAAAATTGTGAGAAATTCAGTGAGGAGCTTAATGCACTGAGACAATCAATGCGCCTTGGTTCAGAATGGCAGAAAGTAAGTGTTTCTTCTATGATACATATAACTTCATAAGTAAATTTTATCATTCTTTGAATTACTATCAACCGAATTTCCTACCTAAAAATTGCTTATTCCTGCTAGCGTACATTATTACGTGGTACTTATGTCAGAAATTTTCTTTTTTATTGCTATACTACACCAAACTTTCTATATCATATGCTAAAGCTGAAATGTTTTTCAAAACAATAATGATTTTTTTTATAAATTACAGATTTGGATTGACATGATGTGAATGGTAAATGAAACACTAGCACACAATAAGCGAGAATTTAGGGCCTCAAGTGGTGGCCCAATACAAGAAGCTATTGACGCCGCTACAACAAGAAATCGACGCTAAAAGAAAATTACATGCAAAAAAAATTGTTTTGCTAAAAAAGTGGAATTCATGCGTGACTTCTTACGGAATTCCATAGATTGCAGTTGTGAGAATACATGAAAAAGTTCATTTTCTAATAATTGTATTTTTTGTAAAGCAAATTGTTCCATGATGTCGTTTTTAGTACACATCCATTTATGCATTACGCCGATTAAGCTTCATTCGTTGAGGGAATATCAGTTTTCGCCAAAACATAACCATATCAACACTTTTGGAAATATAGATATTTATAATTTTCATATCAGATGTCTCAAAAAAAAAAAAGATTTGGCATCCTTTCTATAGTGCTTTGTGAAACATTTCAAACTCTTTTCAAAATATTTCAGCATGGCCACTGACATTCGAGCAGAGTAACGAATCGAGCTGTTTTCCTCGATTTCTATAATTCCAGATTTTACTCGGTGTGATAGTGATAGTGATTGTATCGAATCCTCGATTCGATTTCTATAATAGGGCCCTATGTTTCCAAAAGGACACGGTGCGAATCGGTTTCCGTTCGATTTACATCGGTTTCCGTGAAGACTCGTTTTCGAGAGTTTCATTTAAATGTGATTCGATTTCACTTTTGCTCTCGAGTGATATCGAGCGTTGGCGTGATTGACACCAGGTATATTGTTGTACATTCTAGGTATACTAGAGAATTTTTTTTTGTAGGCAACGAGATAATCTTACTATAAATAAAATCGCTAAAAAATAAAGCGCGGTCGTCGTGAACAGTCGTAAACGGTCGTAAATGTTCGTATTCTTGACGTAAACACAAACATAGTGAGAGAGTGAGCAGTGAGCAGCTGCGATGCGTTTTTTGTGTGAGAGAGTGTGTGCGTCTGCGTGTGTTCGTTTGCGTGTACATTTGCGTGTATGTGTTTGTGTGTGCGTGTGTGTGTGTTTGCGTGTACATGTGCGTGTGCGTTTGCGGGAGTGTGTGTTTTGGTTAGTTGGTTGGTTGATGTAATCAAAAACAGTGTGAGAGAGTGAGCAGTCAGCAGCTGCGATGCGTTTCTTTGTGTGTGAGACTGTGCGCGTCTGCGTGTGTACATGTGTTCATTTGTGCGTGCATGTGCGTGTATGTGTTTGTGTGTGCGTTTTTTTAGAGCAGCGAGTAGAGAGTAGAGAGAGTGGAAAGGAGAGAGTAGTAAGGAGAGAGGAGAGAGTAGAGAGAGTAGAGAGTAGAGAGAGTAGAGAGTAGAGAGAGTATAGAGTAGAGCGTAGAGAGTAGAGAGTATAGAGAGTAGAGAGAGTAGAGAGAGTGGAGAGAGTAGAGAGTAAGGAGAGTAGAATGAGTAGAAAGTAGACAGAATAGAGAGTAGAGATAGTAGAGAATAGAGAGAGTAGATAGTAGAGAGTAGAGAGAGTAGAGAGTAGAGATAGTAGAGAGTAGAGAGTGGAGAGAGTAGAGAGTAGAGAGAGTGAAGAGTAGAGAGAGTAGAGAATAGAGACGGTACAGAGTAGAGAGTAGAGATAGTAGAGAGTAGGGAGATTAGAGAGAGTAGAGAGAGTAGAGAGAGTAGAGAGTAAGGAGAATAGAGAGAGTAGAGAGAGTAGAAAGTAGATAGAGTAGACAGTAGATAGAGTAGATAGAGTAGATAGAGTAGAGAGAGTAGAGAGTAGAGAGTAGATAATAGAGAGAGTAGAGAGTAAAGATAGTGCTCCCGTGGCCGAGTGGTTAGCATCATAACTAACATGCCGGGGGTTCGGGTTCGATTCCCGTTCTGGTCGGGGGAATTTTTCGTCAGTCCTCCGACTTGCACTGTGATCACGCGTATTCTTTGGCATAGAAATCTCAACTAAGTACTAATAAAAATGACGCAAGTAATACTACGTTGAGACGGCGAAGTTCCTCTAGGAACGTTAGTGCCATTGAAGAAGAAGAAGAAGAGAGTAAAGAGATTAGAGAAAGTAGAGAGTATAAAGAGTAGAGAGTAGAGAGTAGTGAGAGTGGAGAGAAAGTGGAAAGTTTAAAATAAAGAGCAGAGAGTAGAGAGAAGAGAGAACAAAGTATAGAGCAGATAGTAGGAAATGAAGAGTAGAGAGTTGAAATTCAAAGTCAAAATTGGAAGAGCAACAATAGATCGCAGAGAAAGAGTAGATGTTCGAGACATAGAAATATTTGGACTAAAAAAGAAACATTGAATAAAAGAAAAGAAAATAAGTTGCGAGAGTCTGTTTGAGTTCAACAGCAAAGCTTCTTAAAACATAGAATTGGGCCGCTAGTTCACATAACAAAATGATCAATGTATAACAGGCCAATCAAAATATGCGGCTTTTAATACTTTTGGGCGCTTAGAGTAAACTTCCTTCAACACCTAACTTTCGTAGACCTAAAACTACCGCTTTGTGTACCTCTCACACCAACGGGAAGAGTTTAATTTCCCTTCAGAACTCTTCCCGACAGCTTGCTGTCAAAACTCGAAACCGCAATATATTTATTCAGCGGGGCGGAAAAGCGACCCCGAGACATGTGACTTCCTGTCCCGGGCCGTCTCCTTTCGCTGCGAGTATCGTTTTGGCGCGCCCGTCGTGATGACTGAGACCAGGAGCTACATCGTGGGAAATTTTGTTTGCCAAGTAGAATTCGCTTTGGGCACAACATGCTGGAATCAACTTTCGATACTTTCTCCTACACTCTCTGGCGGCGCAATTGTTGTTTGTTACTGTGTTGTTTGCTGGGAAACCGAATTGGAGCGGTGGGCAAACGTTGGAACAAACTTTTGCCGACGGGAGACTTTTATGCTGGCGGAAGTTGGGTCGCTTAAGGTCCACAGTCTTTAATTGAGAGAGAGTGAAAGAACATGGTTGGTTTTTATGCTTTAAGGGAATTGAGTTGGATTTCTGCTGCTAGTGATGGTATGATCATTTGTTTGTTAAGCTATTCAGAATAGTCCCTGTGTTCAATCGGTAATTCGTGTATAAAAAGATTACGTGTTCAAACTAACCAAATGAAAATATGACTCAGCGTACGTTTTTATCGCGGCTTCTTGTTCTAGGATACATATTGAATGATCGGGTGAGTACAAAATTATGACCACCCAATATGCTACTTCTAACATTGATCGGAATAATACAAATTTATAGAGATGTTAATATTCAGTTATCTTCTATTTCATTGCCTCTCTTCATTTACTTCAATTCTTTATTTATTAAATTTTTCACAAACTTTGTATTGATATTTCGTCGGGTAAGGATAGTTCTCGGATTTTCAAGAAAAGTTGTAGTTTTAGACCCGTGTTTTTCATTTTTTCGTTAGGGTCATTAGGGTTCAAATCCGAATTTTTTCCCCTTTTTCCAAAAATGGCCTTTTACAAAATGTCAACACTTTTGAACTGTTGGACCGATTGAGATGATGGACATATGAAACTTAATCCAACAAAAAACGCATCTTCAATTTTTGGATATGTAAAGCTCAGCTTATGAGAAAATATTGCCCTCTATTTTGAACCACGTAAACTATAAAAAACAAATACAATCAATAATTACGGAATTTAAATTCAATTTTTTCACAAGTATAATATTTTTTCTAAAAAAGCGTAACGGCTTCAATTTGATATGTCGATAATCTGAATCGGTTCAGTAGTTGAAAAGTGATGATTTTTTTGAAAAAGTCATTTTTGGAAAAAAGGGAGAAAATTAATTTTTCGGATTACCCCAAAATGGAAATGGGCACCCTAATGAAACAAATACTGGTCTATTATTTTGCGACTAGCGGCCCAATTCTATGTTTTAAGAAGCTTTGCTGTTGAACTCAAACAGACTCTCGCAACTTATTTTCTTTTCTTTTATTCAATGTTTCTTTTTTAGTCCAAATATTTCTATGTCTCGAACATCTACTCTTTCTCTGCGATCTATTGTTGCTCTTCCAATTTTGACTTTGAATTTCAACTCTCTACTCTTCATTTCCTACTATCTGCTCTATACTTTGTTCTCTCTTCTCTCTACTCTCTGCTCTTTATTTTAAACTTTCCACTTTCTCTCCACTCTCACTACTCTCTACTCTCTACTCTTTATACTCTCTACTTTCTCTAATCTCTTTACTCTCTTCTTCTTCTTCTTCAATGGCACTAACGTTCCTAGAGGAACTTCGCCGTCTCAACGTAGTATTACTTGCGTCATTTTTATTAGTACTTAGTTGAGATTTCTATGCCAAAGAATACGCGTGATCACAGTGCAAGTCGGAGGACTGACGAAAAATTCCCCCGACCAGAACGGGAATCGAACCCGAACCCCCGGCATGTTAGTTATGATGCTAACCACTCGGCCACGGGAGCACTATCTTTACTCTCTACTCTCTCTATTATCTACTCTCTACTCTCTACTCTCTCTACTCTATCTACTCTATCTACTCTATCTACTGTCTACTCTATCTACTTTCTACTCTCTCTACTCTCTCTATTCTCCTTACTCTCTACTCTCTCTACTCTCTCTACTCTCTCTAATCTCCCTACTCTCTACTATCTCTACTCTCTACTCTGTACCGTCTCTATTCTCTACTCTCTCTACTCTTCACTCTCTCTACTCTCTACTCTCTCCACTCTCTACTCTCTACTATCTCTACTCTCTACTCTCTCTACTCTCTACTATCTACTCTCTCTATTCTCTACTATCTCTACTCTCTATTCTGTCTACTTTCTACTCATTCTACTCTCCTTACTCTCTACTCTCTCCACTCTCTCTACTCTCTCTACTCTCTATACTCTCTACTCTCTACGCTCTACTCTATACTCTCTCTACTCTCTACTCTCTCTACTCTCTACTCTCTCTACTCTCTCCTCTCTCCTTACTACTCTCTCCTTTCCACTCTCTCTACTCTCTACTCGCTGCTCTAAAAAAACGCACACACAAACACATACACGCACATGCACGCACAAATGAACACATGTACACACGCAGACGCGCACAGTCTCACACACAAAGAAACGCATCGCAGCTGCTGACTGCTCACTCTCTCACACTGTTTTTGATTACATCAACCAACCAACTAACCAAAACACACACTCCCGCAAACGCACACGCACATGTACACGCAAACACACACACACGCACACACAAACACATACACGCAAATGTACACGCAAACGAACACACGCAGACGCACACACTCTCTCACACAAAAAACGCATCGCAGCTGCTCACTGCTCACTCTCTCACTATGTTTGTGTTTACGTCAAGAATACGAACATTTACGACCGTTTACGACTGTTCACGACGACCGCGCTTTATTTTTTAGCGATTTTATTTATAGTAAGATAAGGAACAAAAACACAAATTTTAACGAAAATATGAAGAACATTATGAATAGTACTATTTTTCAAAACTCTACAAAATGTTCCCTATGTATCAAGTTTGGGTGGATTTGGGATAATGAACGAAACAATGGACAGTTGAATCGTGTGACGAGAAAGTACATAAATTCTCGCATGCTCTTAATCGACAAAAAAATTGTTATTAAAATCAATACACGTTTTTGTTACTCCGGATACTATTTTATCTCCTTAGCGTACGATTTAATTTTCATAAGAGAGAACCAAATGCGAACGAGTCTTGTGATATGCAAGTGCACTACGAGAGAGATTCGATGTTGTACGTTATGGCACAATCATTTCGCAACGACTGAGATTCGGTGTTGTACGGGATAGGGTTAAAATGTATCAACATTTTTGAAAAAAACTCCTCATTAGAAATATCTGGTGAGACTGAAAAGGGCATGATTTGTGTGGCTTTGTAGAACTAGCTGAAGTAATTTGATTCGTGATTCTTTCTTGCTCTCGCGAGAACAATCCACAGGCTAGCCTTATGTAGAGATTTGTCCTTATTGCCAATGGACGTAGAGCACTTAGTATGTATCTTTTGACATCAACTGAAGCCTCAGGTACAAAATCCTAGGCGACTCTCAGAACGAACGATTCGTAACTTTCGTTTTCAGATAACAAAACTATTTTTTTGCAAGTGTAATATTTTTTCAAATATCACTAGCTCATTGACTTCAATTTGATATGTCGATGATTTGAACAGAGTAGAACTTCAAAAGTGTGCTCCCTTGGCCGAGTGGTTAGCGTCATAACTAACATGCCGGGTGTTCGGGTTCGATTCCCGTTCTGGTCGGGGGAATTTTTCGTCAAAGAAATTTCCTCCGACTTGCACTGTGATCACGCGTATTCTAGAGCTTGCCACTCAGAATGCATTCAAGGCGTGTTATTTGGCATAGAAATCTCAACTAAGTACAAATAAAAATGACGCAAGTAATACTACGTTAAGACGGCGAAGTTCCTCTAGGAACGTTAGTGCCATTGAAGAAGAAGAAGAAGTACTTCAAAAGTTTTGCATTTTTGAATAAAGGCTTTTTTTTTGAATAATGATTTTTCAAAGTTAACTTGCTTTGAGTCTTTCAATGTTCAATGTTCCTAAACGACTTGACTAGATATATGTGACTATAATTTAATATTTTCTTTGGCTTTAATTTGATATGTCGATTATCTGAATCGGTCCCATAGTTCTAAAGTTATAAATTTTTAAAAATGGGCACTCTAATAAAACATAAAAAATTAAGTTTTGCAATAAAGAACAAAATTACCACTTGTCACGAAAATCTGAGAACCACAATTATTGGTTTTATATGGAATGGCTGTATATACAGGACGGACTCGATTATATACAGTCTCGGATTTATTTTCACTGTACACTGGAGTCGCTTTTTACGTGGGGGATATGTTCCGCGTAAACAAAAACCGCGTAAATTCCAAAATTCGCGTAAAAATAAACCGGGTAAATTTCAATATCCGTGTAAAAATATAACAAACAGTGAATTATTAGTTTAAAAAGCAACCCATATTCTAACAATTGATTATCTGATTTTGTTTGCATGCTACAATCATGATATTTGTATCTCCTCCGCATAAATTCCGAAATACGCGTAAATTCCAAAATCCGCGTAAAAATAAACCGCGTAAATTCCCAAAACCACGTAAAAAACCGCATAAAAAGCGACTTCAGTGTATATGATCGAGTCAAAAAAAATTTTTTTTATTCGTTTTTTATTCAGTTCGTGTTTTGAATATAAAAGAAGAATTTGATTTTTGGTTAAACCCCTTAAAGTCAGAAAATACCTTTCTCACATGAAAAATATAATTTATCCAGAATCACTTAGGAGGTGATAGACGATCATATTTGATGAAAAAAAAAAACTTCTTCGAATATGTTAGAATTTCAATAATGACAGAGATATAGAACTTTTTTTTTGATGGAACATCTGAAATAGTGGATTTAAATAACATTTTGGAAGTGAAAAACTTAAAAGTTAGTGATTTTTAATGTATTATTAATCATTTTATCTTAAAAAATCATATTAAACATGATTGTTTTTATCAATTAAATTAAAGTTCACTAATCGTGCTTTCATACCCAATTTTATCGTTTTTAATTTCGCTGCAATAACGTTATAAACAATTTTGGGTGATAATTCAAGCAAAATCTTCAAAAATCACCGTTTTTACCTCACTATACATATAATAACCATCATAACCATAACGTTTAAAGGTTACATTTCTACATAATGATCGGTTCGGGCTGTTCCGTCCGCGAAGCGTACGGAAGGGGAAAATAAATGACGTCTTTAGCACTTCCCCTCCTCTTTCGACAAGGAGGTGTGAGGGTATAAAACGAGCCACCCGATTGTGCGGAGTATCAGTTTTCATCCAACCATCCAACAAGCAACAAGTGCAAGAGTGCAACAACAAACAATAAAAGGAACGAACAAACTCAAGAAGCCGCCAACTAATCATCGCAAGAGTGCGATAATAGGAGCAGCCGCAAGCAACAACAACATAAGCAGCAGCAGAAGAGTGGCGCATTCGCATGCGCAACAGTGAAAATATTACGACCATGTGTATATATTCAAACTGAATGAATTCAATAATAAAATGATGAAAGTGTAAATAGTTATACATCATGTTTCATTCTGCGCTACTCGAAACCTGAATCCACGAAGAGTTTTCTGAAACACATTCCAAAAGAGTTACATGCTCTTTTCAGAGCATTGGAGCGGAGCCACAAGGGGCTCCCACCCATTGAACAAGGCGTGAGGAACACAAGGGTTCCTTCCACGCACCGGTTGTCTCCACGAGGGGAGCAACCTTCTAAATACAGTCCACCCCTAGTTCCCAGCAGACGGAACATTTGATGATGTGTTGGTTGCTTCTGGGTGTTGTTCTTGCTGCTTGCATTCTTGCACTTGTTGTTTGCACGCTGATGGTTGAGAAAAGACTGTCCCAGAGCGCGGTCGGGTGGCTACTTTTATGCTAGGCTGTTGCGTCACGAAGAGAAAAAGGGGGTGGGATTTACGTTCTGATTTGTTTTCCTCTTCAGTGCGCTTCTCGGACTGAACACGGGCTATATGGGAATTTGATCCATGAGTTTTTTTTGTGTTAACGGAATGACGAAGTGACTATCCAGCCTTGTGCAAGTGGATTTAAACGTTTTTTGTGCAATGTTCAGCACAATATTGATGTATTGATACCGTCAAAACTACCGTAACGAAATCGATGAAAACAAAATAGTGCCTGATTAGCAGTATCAGGAGCATAAACTTTATTCACATTCATAACTGCCTGGCGTAACATATATCCCCAATATCCCAATCCAATATACTTAAATTATAAAATTACGACTATAAATGTCCACTTGAACTCACATTTCACTATTTACAGAATGTGCAAACTAAGTGTCCGAACTCAGGCTGTTATTTGTTTCACCTGTCCAAACGGTTACTGGGGAATATTAGTTTGATACGTTTGATGGCCGGAGTCCGTCGCATTCAACTCGAATATCACAATTCCGTATCTTAGGTTCTTCTATACTAGGGATTCTTAAAGTGGTCTATATCGATATTGATTCCCAAGGACCGTTATAAACGAAAACTATGTATTAACACAAGTTCGTATTTGAAACATTCAACTTGTGGTCAACCAATAACATATAATTTTAGGTTGGGTAAAAAGTAATCCATTATTTTCACGGTAGCTGGCTTTAGTGATCCATATCTCGCGTAAATATATTAGGCTGTCAAAAAAGTCCTGCGGTATTTTTTTTTGAATTTTCATTTGTTCATAAAATTAGTTACAATCATCTGTTTTAAGTCAAATATGCGCCGTTTTGTTCGATGACTTGTTCCCAACGAGATGCCAACTTCATAATACCCCTGTTATAGAAGCTCGCTTCCTTATTGGCAAAAAACTCGGATAGCCAATTTTCACAGGCCTCTTTTGTGGCTAACTTCTGACTACCTAGCTCGTTCGCCATGGACAAAAACAGGTGGTAGTCACTTGGTGCAAGGTCCGGACTATACGGCGGATGCAAAAGAACCTCCCATCCGAGCTCCCGGAGCTTCTGGCGCGTCACCAAAGAAGTGTGTGGCCTGGCGTTGTCCTGATGGAAGACAATGTGGCCTCTGTTTATCAAAGATGGCCTCTTCTTCATGAGTGCTACCTTCAAGCGGTCCAGTTGTTGGCAGTACAGGTCTGAATTGAGCGTTTGGCCATAGGGAAGCAGCTCATAATAGATTATTCCTTGACAATCTCACCAAAACACAGCAGAACCTTCCTGGCCGTTAATGAGGGCTTGGCCACCGTCTGAGCCGCTTCAGCGGGCTTCGACCACGACCGTTTGCGCTTCACGTTGTCGTAAGTGACCCACTTTTCATCGCCAGTCACCATCCGCTTCAGAAACGGGTCGATTTTGTTGCGATTCAGCAGCGATTCACATGCGTCGATACGGTCAAAGATGTTTTTTTGCGTCAACGTGTGTGGCACCCATACATCGAGCTTCTTTGTGAATCCAAGCTTCTTCAAATGGTTAATAAAGGTTTGATGACTTATCCCCAGCTCTTGGCCGATGCTACGGCTGCTACTATGCCGGTCTTTCTCGGCTAATTCAGCGATTTTGTCGCAATTTTCGACGACAGGCCTTCCGGAGCGTGGCGCATCTTCGTCGACCTCTACACCAGAACGAAAACGTTGAAACCATCGTTGTGCGGTGGAAATGGAAACTGTATCGGGTCCATAAACTGCACAAGTTTTATTGGCAGCTTGAGATGCATTTTTGCCTTTGTCATAGTAGTACTGTAAAATATGTCGGATTTTCTCTTTATTTTGTTCCATATTTGCGACACTATAACTCACGAACGACTTAACCAAACAAAACACTGTCAAGGACAATATTATAGCGCGTAAAAATACCTTTCCAACAAGCTATAGCATGACTCGATACAATGAATACAACAAGAACTACGCGCTTACAACGACACCTCGCGGAAA
Source organism: Toxorhynchites rutilus septentrionalis (assembly GCF_029784135.1). Taxonomy (NCBI): domain Eukaryota; kingdom Metazoa; phylum Arthropoda; class Insecta; order Diptera; family Culicidae; genus Toxorhynchites; species Toxorhynchites rutilus. The sequence continues at coordinate 36,982,123 of NC_073745.1, forward strand.
TACCGCAGGACTTTTTTGACAGCCTAATATCATACAATTTCAAGTTCAGGCTCGTTGTAAAGGTGACATTTCACACTAGAAAAATCTCTAGCTGTTATTTATTTGTTCCATTCAGTTGTGAGTTACAAAGTGGTAATAATGGAAGTCAACAAAGAGAAAATTCGATGCATTTCACATTTTTTCTTTTATGAAGGCGAAAATGCAAGCTAGGCCGCTGAATTTGTGAATGGTGTCAATGGTGCTGATACTATTATAGTAAAATACGCGCAATTATTTTTTTTCATTCTGTTTTTTTTTGTAAATTTTTGATTATATTTTTTAAATTTTTTAATATTTGTTTGTGCTATACATGAATTTGAGATTTTTATAGTCAACAAATTTTGCAACAAAACGGAGCATATTTTACCCAAATTGGACAATCCGAAGCATATTAAAAATGATTTTGAATTTCACCCAAAAATAATGGATCACTTTTTCCCCAACCTAATATATAATGTAACAATAACCAACATGTCATAACAATAAATAATATTTTAATATGAAATATAGATGTTTTAAAAAATGTCGTCTGAAATTCGTTGACACTCATCTACTAATTCAAGAGATTACATTAGATTGGTAAAAAGTCTTCATCCATCACACTGATTTTTTTTATCTTCAACTTGCTAATATATTTTTTCATAAAATAATTAATTAAATTAAATTAAATATCGGTGAGTAATCTGTATTAAACATTGTTAGTTACACTTGATATTTACTGAATTTCATGTCTATTTATTGATGAGAAAATAATGTCAAGTTTATTCACTTAACCAATCGCAAAGTTTCTATATAAGTATTTTGTATGAATAAGAAAAATAAACTAAAGATAGAATTTTCGTCTATTTTTGGCTCGAATTCGTATCTGTGTTCCAAATTATCCTCCGCGTCCACCTGCTTTGGTCTGTAATGTTGATTGATTGATTGATCTGTAATTTTTCTCTTTTCCCAAAAATGATGGCGAATGGCTTAAACTGAAATTACTTTGAATAATGCAATCTACGAATATTGAAACGAATTGCTCAAAATTTAGTTTTCGCTACCAATCCAGGAACTACATTAGCAAAGTGCGTATTTTTATATAATCCCATTCATTCGTCAAGTGAATCTCTATGGTCAGAATGCATTTATTGGCTACCAGCATTTGATCAGCTTCAGGAATGGTGAATCATTACGATTGTGAACGCAAAATAGGACACGACTGATGAAATAAAATATGATTTATTCAGAAGTGCCATCTCGTTTCGAATTGTCAATCCACACCGAACCCAATTAATTACCTACCAACTATTCTCCGTGAGTTCGCTCACTTTCGCATGCCACCAAGTGTGGACAAAGTTATTCAATATTTAATCACCGAGTTTCGTCAGCTGGCCCGGGGTCTTTCTAACGCTGACGACCAAGATCCTGTTTTATTTGCTACCGGCACCTTTCGGCGTAGCGGTAACCAAGACTCTCTAATTTCGAAACGACATCCTCGTCATCCAATTACGCCCCGAGAGTGAGAGGGGGAACCGATGAATACACGTGGAAACCCAGCGCCATTGGTGAAATTAAAATTCGGCACGAGTTTCAATTTCGGGGCTTAACGAGCCAAACTGTATTTTGTGGGGCTGTTTTATTCCGTGCTCACCTGCTGGCAGTCCTGTCTCTCTGGTTATTAGAGACGAAATTTAAAGTTCCCCCGCGCGCGAAGGAGAAATAATATTTCGCTACTTTCGACAAAGGGGGAGGCATCTCTTTTTCTCTTTTCTCATTGTGTTACTTTGCTTTCGATTGGCGTTTCACTCGGAATGAGCGTCACGATTTGCTTTTCCCGTTTTTTTTTGTGGGTTCTGTTACGAAGGATATTGGATCGGTATTCTGAATATACGGTAGTCTCGTTAGGGTGAGGGGTGGTCAATTAGCAACAGGAATGTTTACGAAGCTGTTAAAGTTGTTAATCGTTTTTCCTTATTATGCACGGTGTGTTGCGAAGATCTTACCCTGAATACGAAGATGGTATCATGAACCATCTCGGTGTGACAAACCATCAACAGGACCAAGGCGCGTAGAAGTATATCCTAAGGTGGGCCAACTAGCTAAAATCACTCTTCAGCCATCTTGGAAGTCTACTGTGTTTTGTTTGTAAACAAAACACAATACGCTTGTGTCCAAGCTCGCTCGTGATCAGTCTGTCACTTTCACGCTTCAAGGAAATAATTCCCCTTCTGCTTTCTTCCGTACTGTTTTCATATACCGCTCCCCTAACCCACTTAGTGACGAAACGGCCTCACCTAGTACCATAGACCCGTCTTGAACAGGACAAGCCGCATTCACATCTCAATATATATATATATATATATATATATATATATATATATATATATATATATATATATATATATATATATATATATATATATATATATATATATATATATATATATATATATCGTGATAATACATCGATAGGAATGTCGAATCGATGCAATCGGAAATGAAAATGTATTATTGAGACATAGTGAAGATTCTAGTTTGAACGCTAAAATAATACAGTTGGAATAAAAAAGAAATTTAAATCAAATCATGTAAATCATACCCGTTTCGATTAGAATTGAAGCTTTAAATTTGCGTGCGATCGCGAGAAGTTAATTAAAAATACAAAACAAATGTAATGCGATTCATTTGCCCCATTTGCCCCATTCATTTAGCCCCAGCTCAAGTGACCGGCGTTTTGTTGAAATTTTAGAAAACTGGCTCGAAATGTTCCTTGATTCTAGCAAATTAAGTACATTAGCTGGTGATTTCAATATCAATTGGCGTGATGACTACAATTCGAACCATTTGAAGCCCTTACCTGATTTCTTCAATTTGAAACAAACAGTAAATGAATTCACGCGTATTTCCAGGCACAGTACAACTTCCAATTCCAATTTTGAAACTATTAATACAGTCACGGATACCAATTTTAAAATAACCGATCATGAGACCTTAGTTATCAATATTGTAGATAATTTCGTGGCCAACGACGATTTTGTTAAATTAAAGTGCTGGAGGAAATATTCGAAATATGCTGTTTCGAATCTTGTGACGAGAAGCCTGGATTTTCCATTCGAGGTCGATAATTTAGATAAAACAGCAGCTGTTCTAACTATTACCTTAAGAACGTGTACAAATCACATAGTTACGCAAAAGTTTGTATCTTTGAAAAACTCGAACAGCTCGGGTACAATTTGGATCTTTTGTGCCTTAAACGTGAGAGAGACAAATGGTACAACAAATTTCGTAGACCAAATGATGGAAATCATTGGAATATGTACACGAACGCGCGCAATAGATGTTTACAATCGATTAAGAAAACTCGTTGTGAATATATTCAGAGGAAGATTGATCAGCATCAAAACCACAGCAAAAAGTTATGGAAAATTTTGAAATCTTTATTGAAACCTAGTAATAGTAAACCGCGGTCCAAACCTTTTCATGGCACAGTTGAACAGTCTGAACAGGCTATAGTATCTAAGTTTAATGATTATTTCGTCAATAGTGTTTCATTGATCAATCAGTCCATTGAATTGATCGATGAACCTGATGAAATAAAACAGCCGGTTGATAGAGGAACGGGGACAAATTTGGTACCCCGAGGGTAATTTGGTACCCACCCGGATCTACGGCGGTAATGAGCGCACTCTGGTGGCGAATAAAAAAAGGGTTCTAGTAATGTAGTAACAAACGTCAGATGCCAAAAACCCAAAATATCTGTGTTTAAAAAAAAATACAAATATTTTTGTTTTTGAAATCTCGAAAATTTTTCATGTGCGTCTTTTGAAAAATCATTAAAAATCGAATAGTGAGCCGATTTTAAATATTAAGGTTGATTTGGATCAAGAAATTGATGTTCTTCAACGAATTCGAGTAAATGTATCGAGATTTTAATCACAAATTTCATAGATTTCATTCCAAAGTGAAAATTCGGTGTGCGGGTAATTTGGCACCCCGATGTAATCATAGTGTTGATGATACACTGTGCTAAGTATTGCATGTCCATGCAGCAAAATTTTACTTTACTTTACTTTTTTAATTAGAAATAAATTGAGATGAAATTTGTTCACTTTTTCTTGAAAAAATCGTTTTTTGTTCCTTTTTGTTTTGTAAAATTGCATGCTTTTTCGTCAAAGTTGAGTTAATTTACGTAAGATAGTGTGAAGTACACTTCACTTCTATTCTCAAAGCTCCTTGGCTCGGAGCTCAAGATTTTTGGGATCGGTTTGCAGGGAAATGTCCGCAATAGATCCCTTCATAAGCTGACGTAATATGGAGAAATTCCGAGCATTGGCCAAGAGCTAAGTCCAAAAAAACAAAATGAGGTACCGAATTTGTACCAGTTCCTCTAGTAATTGTAGATTTGAAAGATTTCACCCAATTACATTAAATGAACTTAGAACTATTTGCTTTTTTTTTAGGATAAACGGCTGGAGTGGATAATGCCAATGCTAGAGTTATTCAAGATTGCTTTCATGTCATTGATCACATCTTGCTGGACCTTATTAATAAGTCTTAATAAACTGGGCATGTGCCTCAGGTGTGGAAGGAATCGTTCATAGTTCCTATTCAAAATGTTGCTAGAGCGATTAAAGCCAAAGAGTTTCGTCCCATCAACATGTTGCACACATTAGAGAAAATATTAGAATTAGTTGTTGAAGGCTAGCTGTTGCAATATTTAAACCTCAACGCTTTGCTAATATCAGAACAATCGGGATATCGGGAAGGACATTCCTGTGAAACCGCATTGAACATGGTGTTAGCAAAATGGAAAGAGAAATTAGAATGTAAAGATACCATCATTGCTGTTTTCTTGGATCTGAAACGCACTTTCGAGACAATTTCTAGGCCCTTGTTGTTGAACACGATTAAGCGCTTTGGAATTACGAGTACTGCATATGAATGGTTTGAAAGCTATTTGTATGACAGAACTCAATGGACTATTTTTAATGATTCAATTTCCAGTCCCGTAGGGAATAATCTTGGAGTACCTCAGGGAATTGTATTAGGGCCCATTTTATTTATTATGTACATCAATGACATGCGACAAGTTTTACGGTTTTGTGATATTAACCTTTTTGCAAATGATACTATGTTAATCATTGCAGCTAATGATTTGAATCAGGTCGTTTTACATTTGAATGGAGATTTGCGTTCTTAAAGTAGATGGTTGAAGTATAAGCAATTGAAGTTGAATATAAATAAAACTAAATTTACGGTAATCTCGCGAAATCGTTCCAATTAAAACGTCTCTATTGTAATTGATGATGAGACCACTGATCGCGTTTTGGAGAAAATAAATATCTTGGCGTGATTAGTGATGACAAACTCAAGTTCAATACTCACATTGACAAGAAAATCAAGAAAATGGCCACGAAGTATGGAATCTCATGCCGATTGAAAAACGATTTAACTATGTGCTGCAAAATACCACTATACAAATCAATCATTTCTCCTCATTTAGATTTTTGTTCTTCCATATTATTTTCAGCCAATGATACACAAATATCGAGATTACAGCGTTTGCAGTATAAGTTAAAGTGGTTGATTCTAAAATGTAATAGATTCACTTCCTCATCTTTGATGCTGGACGCTCTAAAATGGTTATCCGTGAAGCAAAGAATTGTTGATTTAACTATGGTGTTCATTTTCAAAGTAGTTAAAGGTTTGCTGCCTCGATATTTGTGTGATCGAGTTGAAAGAGGAAGTGACTTTCACAGTTATAACACAAGAAACGCGAATGAATTGAGAACACCCAATTTCTACACAAATTCGTTGTATTTCAAAGGAATAAATGTCAACTCGATGCCAAGACATATTAAATGCGCAACAACACTTACATTATTTAAGAGGCACTGTATTTCACACGTGAAAGCTGTCTTTAATTAACAGTCGAACGATTTTTTTTTAAATTTTATGACGAAGATTTTTATTGACGAAGTTTTAAACGAAGGGATAATTAATGTGGACAATTTTTTGTAGTTTGTTTCAATATATTCAATTAACCTGACGTAGTTTTTTTAACGGATTATATTATGTAGACCAGGGTTTCTCAAAGTGGTCGATATCGACCCCCTGGGGTCGATTTCGGTTTCCCAGGGGTCGACAGAAACGAAAAATGATTTTGGGGGTCGACGGGGTCTGAATATCGACCCCTATAAAATTACACAAGTTCTTATTTGAAATATTTAAGCTGCTCCATGAGTTATGTTACGTGAAGCACCCTGTTATAAGAATGACCAGGGTTGCCACATTTGATCCTGTAAAATTTTCTGAAAAAAAATCTGTATATGTATTTTTGGCAAAAAAAAAACTGTACCAACGGGAAAAATGGAAAGAAAGATTTACAGGTAAACTTCGATATAACGTACATTTCACTTTCAATATTGTACGTTGTATCGAATTGTACGTTATATCGAAGCATAATAAAGTACACACAAACGTAGTCTATAATACATTATTGTGTTTTAGTAAAGTTAATGAATAACTTCAAATAGAAGACGAGCCAGCCTTTCTCATGATGTTTCCCTTCGTACTGTTGATTAAAGCTTGATTCATTTAGAATCCGGAATTTCAAAACCAGCTGTATTTCGGGATTGATTGAAGGTACAAAAATTGTGTTAGCATCACAATACAGATTATTCATTGATCTATCAAAAAAAAAAAAATATATTGAAAAAAAATTTCCTTTACACTTTGGAAATGTGTACGTTATATCGAGGTAAAATGTACGTTATATCGAGTTACGTTATATCGAGGGTACGTTATAACGAGGGTACGTTATATCGAAGTTTCCCTGTATTTTCATTTTGAATCTATTGTTCTTATTTATGGTTTGCTTAAGTCGTATCAATACAACAAAATAAATCATAAAATATGTTTTCTTATAATAAATTGTATGATGTTTACACATTGTTTTGCTGAACTTTGCTTTTCTTAAATCTTCCGTCAATTTCATCCTTGACGCCAGTGTTGCCACATATACAGATTTTTCTGTAATGATACAGATTTCCAGCATGTTTTTACCAAGAATCTGTATATACAGATTACAGATTATTGGATATCCATGCAGATTTTATACAGATTTTGTAACAAACTAAACTAATTTTGATATATTTTATCAGTTTATACAACAATGAACAATTAGCAATCAGACTATTCGAACAGTACTGAAATGAACTATTTTTGCCACTGTCGAATGTGTCAAGTATAGTGGTTATAGGAATCGTAAACTATGAACGCAATAATCAAATTATTGTAATTATTTGTTAAAATCCGTGGGGAAGTGCCGCAGAACAGTCGCAAACGACATCGTGGCCAAATCCTGCAAGATGTCGAAACACCACGAGCAAAGTGAGGATTGAATGAATATAAGATCTGTTTCCGTCGGTTTTCCCTAAAAATACATTTTAAAATGTTTTAACTGTTTTAATGGCATAATTTTCTATGTATATATAACTCTCAATCTAAGATATTTCACATTTTTTATCAAATTGGACCTCTGTGCGAGAAAGAATTGCACAGTAAACTTTTTGCCTAGACCTGAAAATTGAAAAATAGTCTCATTAGAAAAAAATGGCATGGCAAATGGCATACCACGAGCTTCAAAATATGGATAAGCAGAATATATACACTCTACTACACGTATGCTATTATTACTTTGTACTTAAATCTAATGTAAAAGTCTTATCAGGTGCAGAATCCGTTATAGAGATTCCAATACAGATTTCCTATTTTTTTTTATCTGTAATAAAAAAGATTTTTTTGCTCGGAAATACAGATTTCAATGTAGCAACATTGCTTGACGCTTCTCTTTGAGCCGATACATAATGCTTTATTTTCAAAATAGAGTCCATCATTGTGGAAGCTAACAGTTTCCCAAAAACATCCTTAGCTGTAATGGAGAAGTGAGGTGACATTTCATATGGTACAACATTTTCATAAATCAGGGTACATATATTCATGACACAACGGTAAAAAGAAACAAAATTTATTTGTAAGAAGGTAGGCAGAGAAAATGAACTGTAATTCATTTAACATTTAAATTTCAATTCAAAAATATCTTTTAATTCTATATATTTGCAGTAAATTTGTGATTCTGTATAAACAGATTCTGTATCTGAAATATGGCGAAAGTCTGTTAAATACAGAATATTCAATCTGTATATGTAGCAACCCTGAGAATGACTAATATCTTAACAGAAAATATTATTGAAGTGCATTTTAAAAACTCAACAAGACGATGAGTGTGCACAAGATGAAAAAAAAGAGCAAAAAGTACAAGATGAAAAATTCGGCAAGCAAAAAAACGTGAACAGGTTCGTGCAAGATAATGTGTTTGTGTGTACGAGTCCTTCAGACATGTTTAACATTTCTCTGCGTTTTAAACACATACGCGATTTAACACGAAAGAAGTCATCATCAAATTCATGTCCAAACATACTCCTAATATTTTACTGTATAACAAGCTTGCCCTTAGGTTGAATGTTCAAATGTGTTCTGAAATACGTTGAAGCTAGAATGATAATGTACTCAACTTCTAATTTTAATTCAAGAGATTACACAGCTAAATGAAGTGAGCTAAAATAAAGTGATTGAAAAAGAATTTACAAAATCAAAATCGCATCAGTCTCTACTATATGTTATGAGTGCTATCAAAAACCTTCGAAGCAATTCTTTGAACACTCGATTATTTACTCAGCTATATGAGGAAAACGACGATATCTACTCGGTTACTTCCACACGCTGAAATTCGCTGACTACCAAGAATCTCTTGCATAGCAAGAATTCCAACTTTTTTGAATTTGTGTTTCAACTGCAGGGTGACGATTTCAACTTGATTGAAACAATATCAATAATATCGGCTCTTCTGACAAAACTTTCAAAACGAAATTTAAGCAGAAGAGAATATTCACAGTTTACCCATTTGTCCAAATTATCACAAAAGCTTCAGGACCATGTCATATTATCATATGTCACCCACATGGACGCATTACACAAGGATTTTACCAAAATGTTTTTAGATCTTCAAAATTTTCAGATGAGGCAGGAGCACAACCGAGGTTGTCATATGTTCTAGTTGTAACGAAACATTGAAAAAAAGTATCCTGCGATGTGAGACATTGCTGAAAAATATCTTCACGCTTTTCATCATCATAAAGGGTGTGTTACATCAAATTGCATCACGGAAAAAACGCTGTAGAAATTTAATTTTTAGGAATTATATCTTCAGCTTTCGCTTATAATCAGATAAGAGTGTATAGATCACGTTGGCCATGCTTCACTGTCATTTTTTCGTAAATTTGGAAAAATGTCGTCGAACGAAAAAGAGCGTCGTGAATTAATCCTGCGCACTCATTTCGAGAATCCGGAGTTGTCACATCGGGACATCGGTAAGATGCTGGGAATCGTCCAATCCACGGTCAGCAGAGTACTAAAACGATACTTCGAGAACCTAACCATCGACCGGAAGGTGAAGAACGGCAAAAATGGATGCTCCGTCAGTGAAAAAGATCACAAGCGCGTAGTTAAGCAGTTTAGACGTGATCCGAGAAGTTCGGTCCGGGATGTCGCCAATAAGCTGAATTTGTCAAGTTCATTCGTCCAGCGGACCAAGCAGCGGGAGGGCCTGCGTACATATAAGGTTCAGAAGGCTCCTAACCGCGACGAAAGGCAAAACATGGTGGGGAAGACGCGAGCCCGGAAGCTGTACACCGAAATGCTGACGAAGCCGCATTGCCTGCTAATGGACGACGAAACCTACGTCAAAGCGGACTTTCGTTAGCTGCCGGGCCTGTTGTTCTTCTCCGCAGAGGACAAATTCAGCGTTCCGGAGGAGATTCGCAAGCAGAAACTATCCAAGTTTGCCAAAAAGTACATGGTGTGGCAAGCGATCTGCTCTTGCGGAAAGCGGAGCGCCCCCTTCGTGATGACCGGCACGGTAAACGGGCAGGTTTACCTTAAGGAGTGCCTACAGAAGCGCTTACTACCACTATTGAAGCAGCACGAGGGCCCGACCATCTTCTGGCCGGATCTCGCTTCGTGTCACTATTCAAAGGACGTGTTGGAGTGGTACGAAGCCAACGGGGTCACCTTCGTGCCAAAGGAAATGAACCCGCCCAACGCGCCGGAGCTTCGCCCAATAGAGAAATATTGGGCGATTATGAAGCAGGCCCTCCGGAAGAACCCAAAAGTTGTCAAATCGGAGGCGGACCTCAAGAGAAAATGGATTTCTGTTAAAAAAAAAAAAACTACAACCTGACGTTGTACAGAACCTTATGGACGGGGTAAAGAGGAAGGTGCGAGCATACGGGCTTGGGCTCGAAGTATGAATAAAAAGAAAATGCCAAAAGTTGTTTAATAGTTTTTATTTTACTGTCTAAAATTTTCAAAAGGATCGGTCTACTGGACGAATTTCTACAGCGTTTTTTCCGTGATGCAATTTGATGTGACACACCCTTTACTTTGTCGAAAAAGGCTTCATCATGGGTACACACAACGCGAAACCGAAGAAAAAATTTGAAAATCAACGAATACGGAGATTTAAGGCTTTAACTAACCAATATTGAACCGTATTTTGATATTTCGGTAGTTGTGGATATATTGGTTTGCGCTTTGTATGTTTTTATAGTTTATGAGTAATTTGTATTCATACTTATTTATTACACTTGATATTTACTAAATTTTATATCTATTTATTGTGTTGAATATGATGAGAAAATGATTTTTCTGTATTATAGTGACTTTCAACGCTTTTGGCTGGCTTGTCACATTACTTCCTTTTTTTGGAAGAATGTCGGGAGTGTGAATTGAACTCGTGACATTTTGCGTGAGCGGTGCGGATATTACCTCTACGCCTGATCGCCTCCGTGAGAAAAAAATGTCAAGTTTATTCAACTGCAAAGTTTTCAAATTGATAATTATTTAGTAAGAAAAAAAATAAGGATAGGATTTTCAAAGAAATTTGGCTATTGGGGTCTAAGGTATGACATAATTCTGGAAAAGGGGTCAATTGCCCAAAATAGTTTGAGAACCCCTGATGTAGACTATTTAAATTTTTAAATTATCTTTTTTTTTTAATTTGTATTGATCTCTATTATGTCATGATGTGTGATGATGGTCTATTTTTATTTTTATTTTGTTGTTTTTATAGTTGTATTAGTTAAAAAAATAAAATAAAAGTAGTCTACAAAAGTTTGAGCGTTGCGCGCGTGCCAGTGATATAAAGGATATTAAATTGAAAGATTTTTAAGTGCCGGTCTAGGAAATTCTCGATTTCTCTGAATGAGGATATTCATAGTCAATCCATAACAAGGCTGGCGGTTGGACTTGTGCTCTGGTGGACCACTTGGCTGCAAGGGCCTCGTCGGGACCGTATCGGCTCTGTGGCGGACAAGACTGAGTATTGGCTTGTCTTTTGACGTTGCAATTTTTTTGAACATATATCTGTGAATAAAATCAGTGTGTTTTTTGTGTTTGCTAAACTGATTTCAAGAGAAAAAATAAATAAATAATCTTTAACTCGTCTTGCTCAAACCTCTGTAGGAGAAGGATTGTTTGATTTCATAAAGTCTGCTTCATTTAATATTGGAACACAAACAATTGCGTGTAGTTCAGTCATTTATTAACGAATTCATAATTTGTTTTTCATACAAAAAATTTTCTTTACTCTTTCATAAAAAAAAATTAAAAAAATTATTCATTACTGTTTCGAAGAAATTCTCGTACTCTTCCCGTAATACGGCACATTAGGCGTCGCACACCCTTTTCGTCCACCGTTTTGGCGATTTGATTCCACCAGTTCTTCATTTGAGTCATGTTCTTAACAAGTTTTCCCTTTGCCTTAAGCCTCCGCTTCGTGATTGCCCAGTATTTCTCTATCGGCCGGAACTGGGGGCAGTTTGGGGGGTTGAGGTCCTTCGGTATTACGCTGACCCCGTTCGTTGCGTACCATTCCATAACCGTTTTGCTGTAATGGCAGCTTGCGAGGTCCGGCCAAAACATTACTGGACGGTCGTGGGCACGAATAAACGGCAGAATCCGTTTCTGTAGGCACTCTTTTTTGTAGACTTCTGATGTCATTGTCTTGTCAGTGAGAAAGACTTTGGTTTTCTGTCCACAACTGCATATCCCCTGCCAAATCATGTACTTGCGGGCGAATTTATCCGCAAACACGAACTTAAATTTTGCAGGTACATCCCCCCGAGCCGTCGCCAAATAAAATTTTTGACCTGGGATTTGCCCAGAGTCCGCCTTCACGTAGGTCTCATCGTCCATCAGAATACATCCGTCGAACTTGGTCGTACAGCTTTCAAGCACGGATTCTGGCCACATTGTTCTGCTTCAGCGTCCGATTTGGCTGTTTGCTGGCTCGGAATGACCTTATTCCATCCCGGAGACGAATTCGTCGCACCGTATTGTGAGCGGCCTGGAACTTATTGGCCAAATCGCGGTCTGAAAGATTGGGATTCCTCTTGACGGCCTTGATGACTTTCCCACGCAGTTTCCGGTCGACAGTTCCACTCCGACGCTTCGAATGCGGCTTCCGAGCCGTCGTCAATGTTTCCTTGTACTGCTTGATAACACGCCATACGGTATTTCTGGGCATTTTAAGCTGTTTAGCTAGCTTAGATGCCAACAACAATGGATTTTCAAGAAAACTGTGCACAATTTTATCTCTCCGTTCGGCTTCCATGGCGGTTGTTTACAAAATGCTATCGTTTGGTGTTATGACATAAATACATGGTGAAAGGTAATGAATTTCCCGACACGTGGGTGAAAAAAGTTTCCAAATCCGTCCACTAGGAGCGCCACAATGAGCAAAAGAATTTGTTCCAATATTAAATGAAGCAGACTTTAATTGTTTGATTTCAACAGGATACAACTATGGATAGTAAAATTTATCATCGGATGTTATGGTAAATATTTAACTCAAATACCTTACATTATACACTTCATCGAAATTCTGAATCGCACAAAAAAAAAAATCATTTGTCATCTAAAGGGAATATGTATTATCAAACCAGGAATACTGCAATTATTTTTCAACAGAATTTTGAATTCAAACAGATTTTGAATCTAAATAAACGGGAATTTTTTCTTCTATTATATCGATGATATAATATGTTCTCATAAAATTATCCGAAAACAGTCACCATATACTCCCATATTTTGCCAAATCCTCTTCAACACGAAACGCACGCCACGCTAAACAGTCTCAATCATTTATTAATTCCAAAAACGCACGTTCTTGAGAGCCAACAACCATTTATTTCACTCAGCCGAGTGGTTCACCAAAGCCTGTCAGAAGGACGAAAAAAAACCTTGATGTTCGGGAAAAAGTGGTTCTTTTATCTTCGTTAGTCACGTGCCTCCCATCGAAGAAACGAGAACGGAAACGAACCTAGTAGCATCCCATGTGATCATTTATCGATGCGTGATTCCACTTCGTTCGGAACACGTCACATCCCCACGTCCCCACTTCGCACCAGCTCAGAACTCCACGGGGACACGTTCGACTTCGTTCTGGAGGGAGAACATTATTTAGCTTAGCTAGAACTTTGACACATTGATTATTTCGATGTTCATTTCTGTAACGGGCGTCGTTCGTTTCCTTTCCCAGGAATCCCCCCCCCCCCAAGAGAGTGACATAACTGTCTGTAGTTTTAATCGAATTTTCTCAAAACATTCCTGGAACGCCGAAAAGCTGTCCCCGGTGGACGGTCACACCAGAACCGGAAATTGGTCGAGATGCCGTGAATAATGAAGCAGGCTGTCCCTCAGTGCCGCTGACCGGCTGAAGTTCGGGTGGCAACGACAAGTGTGCTTGACGGGCAGCTTCCGTCCGCATTGTGTTCATTCGGTTCGGGAGATTCCTCGGAAGTGGCGTCCTTTTCTAGAACTCCAATTCTCACTCCCAGCTCCGGTATCGATTGCAATCGCTTCTGTCAGCAGCGTTTCGGCTGCCGCTGCCGATTCGCGCGGCCATCGTGGAGATCTAATTAACATCCGAGGATAAACATTCCTCGCATTTATTTTAATTTGCTTTCATTTCGAGAAATATTCCCTAACGGTAGCCGAAATTGAAACAGAGAGGGGAACGGTAGGCAACGAACAAATTAGGGCAAGTGATTGAATTTGTCAAAACGAAAACTGTTAATTGGCTGGTTCAGGTTGGAAATGTTTAATCGATACCGAGAAGGCAAAATGCTGGGTTTATTGCCCCGTTAATTGTTTTGATTGGGAAACGAGCTACGAAAACACGACGGGGAGAAAGTTGCGTAGGCGTTATTTGTCTGAAAAAACGCAAGGTTTGTGTTTATCAGTTTAATGCTTTACTGATAAACACAACCCAGTTTTTTATATTGGGAGCATTGTTGTTTTAAGCAGAAATATATTTCTAAAATAGAACAATGGCCAGCTTTCGCATCAAGGATATTTTTTTTAGCATCGAAACTTTCTGACTATTCTGAGTAATGAGAACAAGAACTCATCTGTTGAATACTCTTTACTAATTTATTTCATAACATTTAATTCACATACCTACCTATTCATCTGAGTCAAATTTTACTTTTGAATAAAATTTACCTAGTTGTAAGACGATAAAAAATAACTGGAGAACAAAATGAAGTAAAAACTAAAACATTAATTAGGGATATGAAAGTATCTAAAATTAACATTTTTGTGAAAATTTTGAAAGTAAAATGATTGCCCCTCTTTCTCACACAGAGTTGTAAACAATGCGATTTCAATGAGAACGTGTACAGGCACCTTCTTAGACTGGAAATAGGGGATGGGATCTTTCATTAGCTACGTAACAATCACGCCATACACAGGAGATCATTTTGTCGTTTGAATTTCTCTCCGATTGTAAAGATTTTTTTTATCAGAAAAAAAACGTTTTTGGAGTTTTTTACATCGTTCTAATCGCATTCGTTTCAATGTGGGTGTCAATAAATGACTCACACATCGGCTGTACGCACCAAGCTATAATAAATCTAAATCTAATAATACCTTTTACTATAACATTCTTAGAATTTCTACCAAAACCCATCATTATAACATCAGATTATTTTCAGACACAATTCTCGTACAAGATTTTTCAACCACTTGCAAATAACATGTTTCTCCGTCACATGGAATAAATGTTTTATACAGAAATTATGATAGAATAAAGACAGCCCTAAATCGGACAATTCCTTCCTCGAGGTCTGCTCTTATCAACACATCCGGTGATCCTTTTTTTTTGTATAGATAGAAGAATATATAGGAGTGCGTTTCATCACATGAAAATCCATTTCCAATTTCGAACAAAGATCAATTTCGCTAGCGCAAAAATTCGTGTTTCATTTGTATGGCAGAACCCCCCCCCCCCTTAGAGAAGGGGTGGAGAGTCTAACCATCATAGAAACATTTATTGCACCCTAAAACCTCCATATGCTCAATTTGGTTCCATTTGCTTGATTAGTTCTCGAGTTATGCAGTAATTAGTGTTTCATTTCTATGGCAGACATCGCCCCCTCCCCTTTCAGAAAAGTGGGAGGAGTGTTGAACCACTTTAGAAATGTTTCTTGCCCTCTCAAACCTCCACATGCCAAATTTGGTTTCATTTGCTCGATTAACTCTCGAGTAATGCAGAAATTTGTGTTTCATTTGTATGGCAGCCCCCCTTTAGAAAGGGGGGTGGAGATACTAACCACCATAGAAACTTTTATTCCATATTGACGTAGGACTACGTCTTTGATTTCTATATAAGGGGGTCACTCTACGAAAAATGAAACGTTTATTAAGAGTTTTCGCATGTATATTACGCAGAATCGTTCTTATGATATATATTATAATTTATACCATTAGACGGCAAATTTATCCAGCATTTTTTTTCGCCTGAGACATCAACAGTCGAAATAATAAAACAAGTGAGCAATTTAACAAACAAAAGAGGTATGTTTTGCGAGCGGATGCGAAGGTAAATCATGTACTATGCAACTTCGTTCCTATGAATGATGTATGTAACACAAAATTGTGTGCAATAATTCGATCTATCAAACAAATTAGCAAGACCTTTTCCGAATGTTGAAGTAATCAGATGCAAGATTTCATGCATCAATCATATGCCATGCAAGATTTCATCAAAGCAACGAACATCTTAAGCCAGTGTCTTCCGGGCTGCGAAAACATGGGCAATTGTATAGCGAAAAATGATATTAATACTAGGAGGATGGCAGCGATTATAATGTGAGGACTTATTGAGATCGGCATTACACCGCATCACAAAAATGGAACGAAATAAAATATTAATAATCTTCATTACTCATATTCATAACTCTCAATGACCTAATTCATTCTATGATAGATTGAGCAGTACAACTAATACGACTTGATTGTAATAGTCTGCAGACGAGCATTGTTTCGCCGAAAAAGCTTCTGCCAATAATATGAATAACACAATAAAAAGAAATAACAATATCAACATTTAAAATGAAGCAACTTCATGATTTCATGTGTATTTTACCTCAAAATATCACGAAATCCTAAGTATTTTCAACATGTTTTTTGTTTCTTCCCCATAAACATCAGATTCAATGTAATTAATGACGATATATATTTGTATCGTTTACCGATCCTCATATTCTCCATCTATCATTCCACTCTGTTATGTGTCAGACTGATATTCATTAATCATTTTCAGCTAGACAGTTGCTACCAGAAGCTGATTTTCTTTTTTTGTTCGTTACAAACTGTTTGACGGTTATGAGTACATATAACAAACGGCCCTTTCCATGGCTACTATTTGGAGTATCCAAAGAGTTAAACTAACTTATTTCTGAACAATGAAAAGAATTACATTTAATTTCATTTCTTTGTTTTTAAGAGGCTTTAAACTTTGCAGTTCATTCGCCTCTAGAGAATTACATTGAAACAAAACAACTGTTCTGAACAATCACAGTCTTACGTCAAACTTCCGTCCGTGTCCCTAAGCTCAGACCCTTCTACATTCTAGAATTCTGTGATCAAATCTAATAGTTCCAATCTAATTCAATTCATCATACAGCCAAATAACGATTATATTCTATAGGGTCATATTATCATATGCCCAAGTTTATTGCATGATGTCTATGATCTTTTAATTCCGACCCCCACTGCCAATTATAGCCTCCCAGAAACATTACCGCCTTTCAATTGATTTTTTTTCGAACATCGACGGTTCTGCTGCCCTCAGATTGAAGTAAATTGTTCTTACCGTCAGCCATAAAGCCGCTTTGTGTCTCTTATTTTTTTCATTTATTTCAAAATGCAGTACATCTTCAAGGTCGCGACTGAATAACATGGCTACACCATCTCCAAATTTCTTTGGCTTTTGTACATTCTTTCAAACGATGATGATTGGAATCGACTAAATCGCATTTATCACAGCTGGCTGAAGTCAAGTTACCAATATTATAGGCTTGCAATTTTTCTCGTTGAAAAACTCCAAAAGCTTTTGAACGATCCTGAATGGAGTGAAAATTGTACGAAAGGTTTTCCCAAACGACTTTCCAGTTAGCTGTTACATTACTCTCAATGCTCAATGTCAGACAGGTTGATTTCAGAAAATGACCATACAAATGTTTCGTGGTCGTAAAATCGAAATGTTCCTTAACAAATTTACCGTCGATTAACCATTCTCTCGCATTTCTTGTCAGTTTATCAGAATATTTATATGAAACCAAGTAAGATTCTTCTTTGATGACTCCTTTATCATCTTTTGAAAAGAAAACATTCTTTGAAAATAAGGCTTTACATTCAGCCTCTGGATCAATCAAATTTAAACCTCCATTTAGATAATCTTGGACCGTTGATTTCTGTTTAATTTGAAAATAAAACCCTTCCAAATAAATTTTCCACAAACAGATTTGATTTTCCCCAAGTAAGCATTAGATGGTGGGAAAATCTGAGCAACATACCAAAGTTTGGAAAGTATGTATATGTTAATTATTTGACATTTTTCGAAAATATTCAATCGACGAACGCTATGTAAATAGAGGACAGCTTTAATGTTGTTCAATATTTTAGAATAATTTAAATTAATCGAGTTGTTCCATGATTTCTCGAAAATAACTCCTAAAATTTTGAAACTTTCTGTTTCAGGGATAATCCGAGGTCTAAGAGTTGCACGATTAATTCGTAAAAATACAGACTTTTCAAAATTGATCTTAATTTCAGCAAATTTAGAAAATGAATCGAAAATTTCAAGTAACCTATCAAATTCCAAATTCCATCGTTTCTGACAAAAACTGTTATGTCATCAGCGAATGCCATAACATTTATAAATTTATCATAAACAAAAATACTAGTAATGGAGGCTGCTATCTTCCTCAAAAGAAGAGTATCATACTCAAAGGGCATCCTTGGCGAACGGAGCAGTTGATATCAATTTCTGATGTTAGGAATTCATTAATTAAGATTCGCGATTTAGCATTTTCGTACAATAATTTCAAGCAGTTAATTAACTGAGGAGGAAGTCCGGATTTTGACAACACTTCCCAAAGAAAAGCATGATCAACTCTGTCAAAGGCTTTATTTGAATCAATACTAACTACACCACCTTTAAAACTTTTAGTTTCGGAAGACTTAGTTAGTATTCTTCTCAAATCCTTAAGCTTGTCAATCATTCAAGGATAAACTATTCCCGCCCTTTTTAGGGATCAAAGTTTTTATCCCATCCGGGAAAGATCTAGGTGGTCGTTTGGACCCTATTAAGTAACTATCATATATTTCAATTAGATCCAATTTCAAAGATTCAAAGTGAGCTAAATAAAAGTCATAGTTAATGCCATCTGATCCAGGAGTTTTCTTTCGAGAACAGATTTCGAGGACTGATTTCAGTTCTGTTTCATCATCAATTAGTTGCATCAATTCATTTCGCGCAACATCATCTAAAGATGCATCAATATAATTTATCGGGTTTTCAATTGAATTGACGTCTCTACACGAAACAACATTATTTGTAAATGTTTCAGTGTAATAATCAAGAACTTTTTGTTTCAAAATATTACTATCAGTAATAATTTGGATCTCTTCATGCAACTTCACCATTTTACATGATTCTAAACGTTTAATTTGGGCAGAAACCTGAAAAACATTCTTAATTTCTCCTTGAATTAAATTAGCTTCCTCCGTTTTGCTACCTACATGCTTCAAGCGATTCAATTCAATTTCAAAAAGCCTAAATTTTGTAATTTTAATATCTAAATAAGTTTCTTGTCCATTACTCGTTTTATCCACCCATTCCATCATCTTAGAATAAAAATAGCTTTTTTCATTGGAAATTCTCCTGTTTGGCTCCCAACTTTCTTTTTTTTTCAAATTGTGTTATTTTAACCTTAGCTATTGGACTCCAACAAAATCCTCTATCGGACCCGCGTAATTGTCTTACTTTCCATTGTTGATAATTTTGGATCAATTTTTCTTGTATTTCTTGGGTTTTCAACAAAAAATCGTAGATTTTCCAATATCCGCGACCACGAGATGCAAAATCACCTGAATTAATTTGAACTTTCATAACTATTGCACAATGATTCAAAAAAGCAACAGGAAAGGTTTAAAAATCCAAAACATTTTACACAAATTCGACTGGAACATAAAATCTGTCTAACCTAGACTTACTATCGTTCCTGTAAAAAGTATAATTGGTTTTGTTCAACTCCAGTGCAATATATTTCAATTCAAATAGATCTACTAGTTTCCTCAAACACACGCAAACAATTTTATTAGCACCAGCGTAGTCAACAGCATTCAAAATGCAATTAAAATCACCTCCGATCGTATTAAATGTGGCACCTGATTTATTAAGGTGAATAGCCATGTTATTCAGGAAAAGTTCATCACGCTCTTTTTTCCTATTGCTACCGGAAAAAGCAGATACATTTATATAGTTAATGTTATTAATGATAACTGATAAAATACGACCATTCGATTCTAACAACGGCTGACGATAATCAAACGTTCTACGCACCAAAATAGTGGTACCAGAACCACCGTCCATTAGATTAATTATGAGAGCATGAGATGGAATAAATGAAAAATTCTGTAAAAAAATAACTCTGAAAAAAAAATTATGTAAAAATTGTAAAAACACTATGTCTAAATCATGTAAAATAATGAAATCCTTAAGAAGATATTAGAACTATTTCAATTAATTGAAGCAACTTTGCAATGATTGGTATGATTTTTATCCTTATTCCGTTGTTACAGTCTGTTTCGTTTTGAGCTGCAGTCAAAGATAAATTCATTCATGTCATAGTTTTGGTTACCAACAGGTCGGAGCATTGCGAAGCAATCATCAATTGTTTCCACAATTATTACTGGTCCAATTATCTTTGCCCCAAAATTGCACATTTAGATTCATGGAACTCTCCGAAAGTCATATCAGGATGTTGTGACAATCAGAGCGGACACGTATCATTTGTATCTTTGATTGCTATTTTCATCTGATTTTTTGATGAACGGTTTGTAAATTATATCACTTACCTCAACCCCAAAAAAGCAAAATAGGCCAATTCCGGCCATTCACTAATTGAATAAACTTCTGGGACCCCATTGTGTGCATATCCCATGCAGAATTGAGAATTGAAAGATCCATGCATCCTCTGACTGCAACATTGTGTATATCATATCCATGAGGCACCAGTGCTGCACACATTGCAGCTGAATGCTTCATTAATTTGCCTACTAATTGAAATTTCCATCCCTGCGCGTAACTCACTTTCGCTACTCCGCTCCCTGGCCATGGACAATCCCAATATCGTTGCTCCTGGCTAGGCTAGGCTAGCGTGTAGATATGGTAACAGTGGCAGTATTTTCCTACGGAATCAATTTCCACACACAAAGCCACGCTCCGAAGGCTGGCGCTGAACGCAAATATAGAATCAATTGAAACGAGCTGACCAAAGTAATTTACATTACAAATTCCGTCCGTTGCGCCCCGGATCCAACCCCTCCCCCTCCCGCCACTGGCAGACGGTATTTATTGGAATCTGCCAGGAGCCTGTCTCAGCTGCTTGATTGATTCGATTCGAAACAGATCGGACTCATCGGTGCAGTACCGAAGGGATATGCAGCAGCAGCGATCAGCGGCATCAACCAACAATCTATGCGCCAGTGCTTTGATATTTCTGTATCTAGGTATTCATTAAAACGTTGGGATGGGGTTGTGGCGCGCATTTTGTGATGAGGGAATGAAAATGTTAGCCAACCGATGAATTGATTTCGATTTATGTGCGAAGAAGAGAAAGTGAGAGAAGGTGAATGGATACTTGTCTCAGCTTGAAGGAGTCCGGATCAATGTGCGGAATGAGGGTTTCATTGATCGTATCATCCGAGGAGGAAGAGCGAAATGATGAATTCCTGAACGTGACCAAATTCTATTATACTCCTGGAACATCGGGAACAGTTCATTGAAACGTTGTCGCAAGGAAAGTTAATGAAATAGAAATAAAGGTCAGATGGAGTAGGGCACGAATCCTCACGTTTTGTTCTTTTATGAACCGAGAAAATAAGTTCAAGATTTTATTATATTTTTTTTGTTTGAAATAGAAATGCTAACTGACAGAATCTCATGCATAAATATTGCAGGGACGTGATATGCGATAGTTTGAATGAATTATCATGAAGATAATCAGGTTTGTTATTATTTCGGTGGAACGCGAAGCCTGATGACACGACTCGGCACGATTGTTGCAACGAACGATCAACTAAAGTATGCATTTTTGTTGATATCCGTTCAAAACCTTAGGTGTTCAACATTGGTGGACTTCCTTTACTTACTTCGCAAATGAACTGATTATAAGAAGACCTTGGGTTATCGGAACCGTCCCATCTTATCCCACTGTTGAAGGTAAAACGTAACAAGATAATCCATTCCGGGGGCGACTATGGTGAATTAATTATCCGTAAATAGGAAAGGCAACTGAAACCGCAGGAAATTTTCTTTTCACACCCTCTTGTTTCCCAGGGTTGTCGTTGCCCAGTGGGACGCTAATCAAGATTCGAATTTGCCTTCCGTTACAATTTCCGTAACCAACTGGGACCCGTTTAGCGTACCAATCATTTAGCAAATTGAAGAAATTTTTCTCTGCATTTTCTTTGATGATTCCTTACGTGCACTTCAATTATCCTAAAACTTTTGAGGGGAAAAGAAAAAAAAATAATCACAAGAAAACAGGAAACACCCTTATAATGCACCTCGAGGAAGCACGAAGTGACTCATTTTTTTCTAGAATCTAGAATTTAAAACACCAAAGGCTCTAATGTAAGCCTTTCTAGAAATGTATTGTGGTGTTTACATCACTCGCTCAGCATGAAACACGAGGACAGGCGAACACATTCGTCCCAGCCGGAGCAGCTGTTCTTCTTCCAAAGCCTTGAGATGGAATAAAAGTTTATAATTTGTTTAAACAATGTTTTTTTCTGCTTGGATGGTTTTCAGCGAACAAAAAGATTTTCAACGAAATACAATGTGTGCCGGCATTCATATTCGGAACAGGCGAGTGAAACTTGTTCTTTCTGGTTCTCTGCGGACCGTTTGGAAGCCGGAATTGGGGAGTCACATATGGTAGACAACGAACAGCCGCACATCATGCAGTCTACGGAATTCCCGCTGGCGCGTCATTTTATTTAGGATCCGTTGTCTGTGGGGGATTATTTTTGCTTCGGAGACTTAAATTGCATACTTCTAGATACAATACATATACCATAATATCCCACTGATCCATTGACTACAAGCATCACACTAATAATATCTATATTGAGTTGTTCATTTTAATTTCGATTAACGAACAGCTCGTCATCAATCTTCTCACAGTACCATTAATTATCCCAACAGTTGTAATTACAGTTTCCACCCTGCTCTTTCCGGGGGAAGCTTCGAACACAAAAGACGCCAATTGGTGTCCGACTTATTCCAGTCGGTAATCCATGATAAACTTTTCTGCTCCAACGTCAACGCGAGAAGAACAACTTCCAGCAAACACCTGACGAGCATTCAGTGCCAAAGTTTCACGCCGTACCTGTAATATCCAATCGCTGACTTGAGGTAATGAAGTTAAGTGCACGCTAAACGTGCTTGTACCTTTTTGTATTATTCCGCGAAAGAAAGATTTTCAGATTCAGACCTGGTCCTGATCGTCGAGATGTGTCAAATTCATGGTGGCATGTTTAAAAAAAAAGTCTTATATAGGATTCTCTTGATATTGTCAAGAAATAAGAAATTACCAACTTGAGATCATTTATTTTTTTCAAGTCCCTCTCTCATTCCAAATGCTATGACTGGATTTTCATTGTAAATAAGTGAACATAATTTTTTGTGGATGATCTGTTTTTTTTTTATTCATTCGTTTATTTTTACAGGCTCAGTTACATAAGTTTTAAGGACCCGAATTCTTAACTATATTTTTATAACTATATATAAACAATTTCCTAACTCTATGGTTAGTAAGATAGAAAGCCGATCACTCGCGGTTGACTCGAGTTTAGAAGGGTGACATTTTTCATTGTTCAAGACAAGGATGGAATATAAGATGATTATAAAAATGTTGATAATCACACTCAATTCTCGAATCTATTCGTATATCTATAGTGTATTTACATTTCAACTTATCCTACTGTTTATAGGGGACCAATTACTCGCAAAGGAGAAAAAGAGGGTATAAGGATATAGGGACAAACACACACGAAGATCGATAGCATATATTTAGGACATGTGATCAAGGTTTAACCGAGCCAATACATCTCTCACCGGCACATTGAGTTGTCTTCCTCGGTCCCGAAGGGAGTTTTCTAAATTCGATCTGGCGACCAGATACACCTCGTACGACCAAACAACATGCTCGATGTCCTGATAACTTTGACCACAAACGCAGAGATTGCCGCTGGCAAGATTGAAACGGAAGAGTAGTGCATCTAACGAACAGTGACTGGACATGAGTCGGGAGAAGGTGCGAATAAAGTCCCGAGGGCGATCTGTTGTTTCGATTCTTTATGCTGTTCAGGAAACTTTTTGTCTTTGATGTAAAATCGCCACTTCAGGAATGTGAAAAGCACCCCTTAAAGTGTGTATTCAATTAGGCGTGGTACATTATTTAGGTATCTGAGCTTGATCTTGGAATGACTATTTACTTTGAAATTGAAATTTGTTAGTGACGAGATATAATAATCCGGATTTACATCGTAAAGTGATAAACTGAGAAAGTAGCCGGGAGAACCTCTTTACAACGTTCCAACGATACATCACTTCGGAAACTTTATAATTTTTTCATGGATTTGAACACCCAGCGGCGGGGATGTCTCTCATGTACAGTTTGCTTTGGAATAAAAGATATTGACGTAGGACTACGTCTTGGATTTTTATATAGGGGGGTCGCTCTGCGAAATTGAAAATGAGGCATGTAACGATTTATTAAGAGATTTCAAACGCATATTACGCAAAATTGATAATGCGATATATGTTATGATGACACCATTCAACAGCAAATTTACCTAGCAATTTATTTTGCTCAAAACAGTGAATATAGTAAAAAAAAAGTTAACAATTTGACGATTAAAATGGGTATGACGTATTTCATGCCAAGTCGTCTTAGGAGTTGGCAGCACCATCTGAGATAGTAGTGAAACGTTGTGAGTGTAAAGACATTGGACATTTAGGCAACTTTGCATACTTGAAATATTCGGAAAAGAATTAGATTACTTTTTGAAAAAAGCCAAAAAAAATTTCTTGATTTTTTACAAAATTGTATAACTTAAAAACTATGATACCTACAAAATTATTGTCAAAGGTCGAAATGTAGGAAATTTTCACAAACAAATACCAAAAATTTTTTGACAAAAATTTTGCTGAAGAAAAGTTATTTTGAAAATTTAAATTCATTTTTCTCAAAAACGTTTTTTTATTTCCCAAAAATATATATATGAAGATCCCTTACAATTTACAACAAATCATCCATACATCGAAAGATGGGCACTTTTACTGGGAACAATTTCCTAACAACAACAAAAAAACTAATACTAGTTTTGTTTAAAGTCAAGATAGCGATATATTGTATTCGACAAAGTCTTAGATCTTATTAAAACACGAACTTTTGTCGAAGATGTCAACTTTCTCTCTTTTATATTTTTTTGGAATATAAGTCATTTTTGTATGAAGACTCCTGAAAAAAAATAATGTTTTGCTCGTAACATTTTTGTATGTAAATTCTCACGTTTGACATGTTCTTGACATGTTTCTAAATAGAGAAAAGTTAGCAGAGCATTTGAAATGCGATAATTTATACATAAAAATGTATCAAACTGAACATTAATAGAATTTTTTCAAAGAAAAACATGAAAAAGTTGTTGCTCGAAAAGTTTTTTCCATGTAAATGTGCCCATCGTCCGATGAATGGAAAACTTGTTGGAAATTTTAAGGGCTATTTATATCAATTTTTGTCAGAATTTTAAAAACATTCGTTTCCGAGAAAAATGAATCTTAATTTTGAAAAAAAAATTTTCGATGAATTTTTTTTCCAAAAAATTATTTGATAGTTTTTAATGAAAACATAAATAATATCCTATATTCCATTCTTTGACTGAAATTTTGTAGGCCTGATAGATTTTTTTGTCAGTTTTTTTCAACATTTTGTCAAAAGCATCTTAATTTCAAAACAACAAGATCAACAAAAAGTTAGTCAGAGAATGATATGTAGGAAATCATTTAGGTTTTCATTTAAAAATATCAAACAAATTTTTGAAAAAAAAAATTCCATTGAATATATGAAATATTGATACTCTCTAAGGGGGGCTGCCATACAAATGAAACACAAATTTCTGCATTACTCGAGAATTAATCAAGCAAATGAAACCAAATTAGGCATGCAAAAGTTTTGGGGTACACGAAACGTTTCTATGGTGAATAAACACCCCTCCCCTCTCTCTGAGGGGGGGGTCACTGCCATACAAATGAAGCATACATTTTTGCATAATTCAAGAACTAATCAAGCAAACGGAACCAAATTCGGCATGTGGAAGTTTTAGGGAGCAATAAATGTTTCTATGGAGGTTAGACACTCCACCCCCCTCTCTAAGGGGAGGCTTCCATACAAATGAAACTCAAATTTCTGCATTACTCGAGAATTAATCAAGCAAATGAAACCAAATTTGGCATTCACTGGTTTTAGGGGACACGAAACGTTTCTATGGTGAATAAACACATGTATGCCAGTAGCCCCCCCTCACTTTGAAGGGGGGCTACTGGCATACAAATGAAGCATATATTTTTGCATAATTTAAGAACTAATCAAGCAAACGGAACCAAATTTGGCATGTGGAAGTTTTAGGGAGCAATGAATGTTTGTATGGCGGTTTGACACTCCTTTCCCCTCTCTAAAGAGTGGGAGGGGGGGGGGAGGTTGCTGAACAACTCGAGAACTAATCAGACAAATGGAATCAAACTTAGCATATAGAGGTTTTAGGGATCGATATTCGTTTCTATAGTAGTTCGACACTCCTTCCCCTCTCTTAAGGGGGGCTCTTATACAAATTAAATACAAATTTTTGCATAACTCGAGAAACAATCAAGCAAATTGACCATTTTTGGCATGTGGAGGTTTTAGGGGGCACGGAACGTTTCTACGATGGTTCGACACATCTACCGACACTACCTCTAAGGGCATGGTGGCTGCTGGACCCATGAGTGTGCGCTTAGTAAATAAAATTCTAGGGGTTACATCCGAGACACGATCGCTTAGGTCGTAGGACTACGCAATCTTTTTTGTTTGAAATTTGTAGGTTTATCATTTCGGATATTATTTGCGAATACGTCAAAAGTTCATAAACAAATCTTTAGTAAAAAGTTCCGTAGACACTGAAAAGGTTAAAAGAATTATTAGAATTATTTCGAGAAGCAACTATGTCGCAATTTGGCTCTTTATATCAAGGCACGCATTGCACTGAATATTTAACGAGATTCTTCCGAGAATCGCCATTCAACAAGCATCAAACACGCGTCTAACATATGCATACAGTTGCAGCGATAAACTTCAAGTGAAATATTCGATAGCGTTCACAGTTCGAGGAGAAACATAAAACACAAAACGATCAGAATAAGTGACCTTTGTTGTTTCGGGCACAGAAAGTTTCTAAAAATTTTCCTGATAGGAGATGCAATACTTATACGCTAGCGACCGCTTACTTATATCGCAAATATTCTCTTTTCGCTATCCTCCTTCATTGTTTCTATTCTTCTTCTTCTTTTTTTCCATTATTTACGGAGACTTTAAATCCAATGATTCATTCGTCTCCGATTGTTTCTATTCTAGCGGCTGCATAAGTTGCTCGTTATTGACAGCTCTGTTTGAGAAAGCACCCAAATGGACCGAACAAATGCATGGGGAAATGGGAATGCTTCCAATTTTCATCAATTTAAACCATATACAGACTATGGGATTGTAATGTATAGCATATCAAACAAATCTTAGGAAGGTTCCGATTCGATTAGTATGCAAATCGTTAGAATCCGTTCGCAGCAACAATAGTTAGACGTAATGTAATGTAATTATGTAAGATGTAAGACGTAGTCCTACGTCAAAAACCGTGGATGTGATAACGAAATATAAAATTTGGGCGAGTTTGCCGGGTCAGCTAGTTCATATCATAAAAGGCTGCGAGTGAAAGAAGCCGATTTCCTTAGTTTTCCAGTTGCAGTATGGTGAAGTGGCAGTGTATTCGTGATTTGTCCCACGCGCAATTTCCCAAATAAAAAAAGTCGGAACGGTGGACCGTGAAAATATCTAGAAAAGAAAGGACAACTATCCGCGGAGATAGCCACAACAAAAGTTAAGGTATGCATCGCTTAGGATGCAATTTATTGCCCTTTCCATCCTTTGCAGCGCGCGCAAAAATCTTCCAACGGGGGTGAAATAAAACATAATGCATGTTTGTTTGAGTTTCCGCAGCCTATCACTTAGGCGAAGGATGGAAAGGACCAACTTGAAAATAAGATAAGGCCCACGGTCAAGAGTAGACACGTAGGAAGATTGCCCACGTGGGTGATCTAAATTGAAATCGATGTGTTATCGGTTTCGAGAAAGAGTAGATATTCCTCATATTTTATATTAGGATTGTGTATATAAATATTGTACAAAATTGTAAATAAAGTTAGTCTTAGATCTCGAACTCACGCGAAAGCGTTGAATTTCTTCCATGCAGTTGACAAAAAAAATTTCAGCTGCCATAAAAAAAAAAATACCCGAGCGAATCCAGTGCGGAAAATGAGGAAAATGCCGAAGGAACACGGGATTAGCGACTTTGCGGGACGGAACATCGTGAAGGAAGATTGCGAGCGGAGTCGAGGTACATAAAAATGGTGTTCACGAAAAAAAGTTGCTCATACCAAATGTCTTAGAATTGCATGAAACGTCGAGATCTACTGTCATCTAGAAATTTTTTTTTGTCAAAAACCGACACTCTGAGGCTTAGTTCTTTACAGAATACGAGGCAAAACATATAGTTTAGGGTGCCAATGAAAATTGTCATCTCGGTTTTTCATACGAAACTTTGTGCGAAATGTTGATTTACACGATAATATATCCAATGCAAAATATTAGCCCAATCGGACTTCATTCACTAGTGTCGCAGGCGTTAAAATTAGAGTTTTTTGAAAACCACCCAGGGGGGAGTACAGGAAATCAGGGTCCTCAAATTATTTTTTTTTGATGCCAAGTGTCTTGTAAGTGATCTTGAAAAAATAAATTGTTTTGGCACTCGGGCACTCGTTTTCCGTCTGAGAACTCGATTTTAGACAAAAAAAATTTTTTAGATAACTGTAAATCTCGAGGTTTCATGCAATTTCAAGACATTTGGCATAAAAAAAAATCGAAGACACCTGCCGAGAGTTCCGGAAGCGTGTGGAAACCGTAATTTCAGCAAGTGTTAACTTAATCGATGATTAACATAGTTTAAGATTCTCAGAAACAACATTTGAGATTTTTTTTCATTTTTGACATTGCTCAATGATGCAAACATTATCACGCATACGGTAGTATCCAGTGATTCATGTCTATTCGGAAAATGCATTTGTCAACGAAAAGATAGCGTCATTTTGCGGATTCGTCTTAATTACGAATCCGACGTAAACATAACAATTATTGAACAAAAATCAGTTCGTACTGTTGCACTAGAAAATCCACATTTTATTAGAAATATAAACAAACTTCTTCAAAGGGTAACTCGACGCTGGCCCAGAACACAGAAAAAACTCTAATCAATTCTTCTTTCCATACACCCATAAACCAGACCATAAATTGTATGTATCCACCCTCCTAGATCCTTTTCCTATTTGTCGCCTTCCATTAGCGATAACAGCGCATGCAGACTGCCCACACAGAGGGAGAGAGAGTTCAACCCTTCTTGTTGTCCTGAGAAATTATTCACAAATAACGCAAACCACACACACATTGTCCAGCAGCCGTGCAAGTGAAAGTGATTCCATGGCAGGACGAGAGGAAAAAAATCACCAGGGAGAAACCCGCACCGCACCGAATGTCCAATCCAATAAGCGCTTACGGCCTGCGGCCGGTCCCGATCACATCTCGTTTATCATTTTTAATGCTGACAAATATTGGCAGCTCGGGAACCATATCAGTGTACCCTTTTTTTGTTTTCGTTTAGCTTTTGTCCGAATTGATTATGTTTTATTACAGATCGGGTGGTTTATTTTGTGTATTAGATTTTGAATAATGTATTGGATCAGTGGACACCAACTGATTACATTTTGGTGACATAAACAGTATCATATGCTGCTCGTGAAAAAAAAAAAATTCCACCGAAATACACTCTCCAATCATCTGCCAATGGTTTGAACCTTTACATAGTGTTATTTGTTTTATTCATTCGATCGGAAACGCAACAGTGTCAAATTTATGCCGCCCACACGAAGTACTAAAATGGGAGTGTAAGTGGAGAAAACTGTGTTAAATTTGGATTTCAAACAAATCAAACCGGTTTTGGCTAACCATTTAGGTTTGTTAAGATATAGAATATGTTGAAATATGTGAATTTCAGATGATTGCATTCTCCATTTACACCAGATCTTCATGAAATCAATGCTTGCGAAGCAATTATGAATATTTATGACGACAGAATATATTTCTGATGATTTGTGCAACAGGTTGATTATTTGCCCGATAGCCTGGTCACCACAAATTTGATTCGCAACATTCAATCCAATCCGACCCACCGATTGAGTGAAATTATTTTAATTCGAATACAATATGTTCCTGAGAAAAAAAACACCGTTTCCGGAATCCGATCCGCCAGCTGTCTCTGCATCCCATTATTTCAAATAATTGCAACGTAATTTTTGTGGTTTTACATGAGATTCCACGAGGCAGCATTAATGATCCCAATCAGATTCGGCGGATTCAATTTCGCTTTCCCGTCGCTCGAACAATACCCATTTGCAACGTTACATTACCTGTTCCACGATGGAATGCATTAATGGTTTTAAAATTCACCCGAAAGACATAACGTCACACAGTTGCAATTTTTTCTCGTACATACTGTAACACATTCAACCATTTCGAGCGTTCACTCCGCAGGAGTTTGCTCTGGGATTTTTTTTTTGAGAATCCGCCGGTATGCAATCAATTTTGCATGCCCCATTTGAGGGGGCTTTGTGCTGATAATGCGATTAATTATAGTATCCCGAACAAACAGATTAATTTGTTCCGCATGAAAAGAAGCGATCGAAGGCGAATGGAAACTGATTACATTAGTGTTTCATCGTTGCTTGATATAGAGTCATATACTTTGTGTCTTCAAGTCGATTGTCGATCGGTGATTGATGCCTATTTTTTCAGAAAGGTGAAAATCGATCTAGTTTTTAAGAAATCTAAAGCTCATTCTCGATCGTCCCTGTGTACCGATGCACATCCCACATGTTCTACCGAAAACCTAGTTTGCATTCCCGGTACGAAGTCAATTATTTATTCTACAATCGGTAGTGGCACCATTCGGGGGAGACCGAGCTGCCATTTGCACAATCATATCCGGCGTAAAACTATTTGTGAAATGACCCCCGGTGTCAAAACAGAGTGCGCACAGAACAACCGGTACAACAGCCACCCGGTCATGAGCGGTAAACTGGAGGAATGAGGTACAAGAAAGTGTTGAAATTTGCATTTAAATGGCTTCCTCTGGCCTCCGAAACGGAGCCACGCCATTTCGCCCGGGTCAGTTGTCCAAATAGATTTTCCCGTTGGAGTGTGAAAATTTCACTCTTAGTTAATCAGTGGAACTCGTGTCGTGTTTTGTTGAAAGGAGGGCCATGTGTGTGTGTGTGTGCTGAGGGATTGTGGCCTTCGACTGAACGTAAATCCAACCGATGACCCGGAGGGTAACATGTTTGTGGAACACATGTGAACTCCATTGTGGCCTGTCATTGTTCACTTATTTTTGTGCTTTATTTTATGGCCGGTTTTGGGGGCAAGCAGAGCGAGCTGTGAAAAATCTCGGCTGTATGTGTTAATGCAATAAATTTATGTAAATTTGGGTCGGGGTTTTTGGTTTTTCCGGTCCGTTGCGAAATTTTTCCCAATCGTCGGTTAGTGTCAGAGGAATGCAGGGAAAAAATATTTCAGAGTCAAGTGTATTTCCGATTGCTCGTTCAATGTTTCACGTGGTCTCACAATTCGACGACAATGTTGCCATAAAGTTTTAGATATAAGTCTAACTTTCGTTAATAGATCCATAAAGACCCTGGCTGGATAGGGAAGTTAAAAGTGCCCTCAAACCAAATCACCAGCTCTATGGAAAATAGTGTATAGGGCACCAAATGAGAAATTTTGACTCTTTTTTTGAACCCCTATGTGGTTCAGCAAAAACGTCCTTTTTACTTTTTTTGTGCACCAATAAAATTTTGGGAAAAAAATTAAAGCTAACTGAAAAAAAAACTATGGTGCATCGAGGAATATTATCAAAAAAAAAAAGTTTCACCAAAAATTGAAGTACTAAAAAAATCATGAAATATTGAAACTATTTTCTGAGGTTTCAGAGATTCAGTACTACTCTAATTTGAATGTGTTTTTACGCTTTTTCCAGATATGTGTGTATTTTATCAGAATGTTAACAGTGTTGCGCGGTACAGAAAAATTTATACTTCCAAATTTTGATTTTTTTAGAATTTTAAGACTCAGTACAGGTCAAACTCGATTATATACTGTCTCAACTTTTTTTGACTTCAAGGAGATCAATCAAAATTTAAACTCTTCTTTCATTTAGGTAGTAGCCAGGTGTGACAACCGAAATTTCGACGTTCTTTCGATTTTTTATTAACAAGAAAATAAAATGCGATCGTTTTAAAGTTTTAACATGTTTTTATTAGTGTTTTAAAATATAGATTTTTTTTTTATTTTGCGCAATTTTGTTTTTAATATTTGACAGCAGAGTGGAGTCCTCGAAAAGAAGGTGAGGTGGTTCGGGGAAGCACACAGCCTTTTGAAGACATCTGAAATAAAAAATTCAAAAAGATTATTATTCTTCAGACTTTATTTCAATGAACTAACCTATAATATATATAAAACAAAAAAAAAAGAAAAGAGATCGGAGACTGTATAAAATCAGCCATTCTATGTCAAACCGATATAGTGGATCTCAAATTTTCGTGAAAAGTGGTAAATTCATTTTTTATCGCAAACACTAGACCCGTTTTTTATTTTTTTCATTCATTAGGGTGACCATTTCCATTTTAGGGTAGTCTATGGTCCATGGTCCGAAAAACCATTTTTTTTTTCCAGAAATGACTTTTGTATTTATCACATTTCCGCGATTTAACACGAAGGAAATCATGATAAAATTCACGTTTTGGACATGCTCCTGATATTTTACTGTATAACAAGCTTGCACCAAAGAGACATGTTCATATGCGTTCTCAAATTCGTTGAAGTTTGAATGATGATACACTCATCTACTAATTTAATTCAAACGATTATATCACATTGATAGAAAGTCAACAGGTTCATCCATCCCAATGAATTTTATGTTTTTTTAATCTTTAACTTGCTATTTTAATGTTTTTTTCCCAAAAATTAATTACCTACTTCAGTAATTTGCATTAAGAATTATAAACCACACTTGATATTCACTGAATTTTATGTCTATTTACTTTGGTGATTTTTGATGAAGGAATTATTTAAGTTTACACCAATTGAAAACTTTTTGAATAGGCATGTATTTTGTATGAATAAGAAAAAAAACTAGAGATAGAGTTTTTTTTAAACATTTGGTATCAATTCATACTGGAAAAGGAGTCTTCCGCCCAAAATGGTTTGAGAATCCCTTCTGTGAACGAACGCAAGGATGCTTCTTCCTTTTGGGGTAAAATTTAGTCACTCCCATTCAGTGACGTAGTGTGCGGGTGGCAAACCCGGCATTTGCCGGGGACGCTGGCCTTCTGGGGCGCCAAATTCCAGGAATTTTGAATAGCATTTTTCCCTACCATTATATTTCCCAATTATTATATTTGATCTTTCAATTGAGAAAAAAACACCCATCATGAGTAGTTGCTTCTGTCCGTACGTTAATAAAACCAATAACCTTTCTCTAATTTTCGCAAAATTGAAACACCCAACACCACATTACATCAATATCCTTTTGATCATTGGCTACGCATACCTGGGCTCCTCTCCATGCAATGCAAAACAGATGCATGGAGCCAATACAGAGGGGCGTCGAAATAGGCCGTGAATGGCCGTACGATATTTTACAGTTAAAACCTGTTTTAGTTAGAATGTTGTCGCCTGAAGTAGGACATTTCTCAGCATAGAAATAACGTACAAAAAAGGGAAGGATGTTATTTTTTAGGTTTATCAACTTTAAGGTTAAAAACATGAAAATTATTCGTCATCTGTTTGGATGAATTTTCGAACTTTTCGTGTGATTTTGCTATCTTCTTGGAAAAGTAATGCATTTGAATTGTATTTTTGATGGTTCTGCCACATTTCTTCAATTTGCCTTTTATATTGTCCAATATCTTTTGAAAATCCGAATAATTTGGTGGATTGATAGTTTTTTGAATGAAGTCGATTTTGTTCTCCTTACACCACTTGATGCCATCCCGGCTGTAATGGCAGCCTGTCAAGTCAGGCCAAAACTTCACTGGACCATTGTGTGATAGAATGAATGGCAAAATCCTGTTCTGAAGACACTCCTCCTTGTAATTGTTGCCCCAGTGATGACAACCATTGTCGTCGTTCCACGACTACAGATTCCTTGCCAAATCATCAACGGACAAATTCATCTGTGTAAACAAATTTGAACCTACCCTACGCTTGACAAGGTAAAATTTGTTACCGACTTTTTGTCTAAAAATCCATTGTTACGTATCCTATAATCAGAAAGTACCGGGATTTTCTAAATAAAACAAAATAGTGTTAAATTTCAGGCAAATTTATTCTATCTCTTTCGAAATACGATTCATCTGAAGCAACACACATGTGTCAATGCTTGACCCAGTCCTCCATGCATCCCTGGTAGGCCAACCAAAGGATGGTTTTAAGTTCCCTCGTAACATTCTCTTTGATCTCATCGATCGACTGAAATCTTTTTCCACGAAGTGGCAACTTTAACTAGGGAAATAAAAAAAAAGTAGCACAGGGCCATCAGGCTTACTCGGTGGTTTTTACTTGATGTTTGGTCAAATAATTCGGTACAATTCTGGCTCGGTGCGATGGCGCGTTATCATCATGCAAAATCCAAGAATTGTCGGCCCACATTTCTGGTCGTTGGCGACGTACAGCATCTCTCAAACGCTTCAAAACGGATAAATAATATTCTCTGTTGACTGTCTAGCCCGGTGGAAGGTACTCATAGTGCACTACGCGTTGATAATCGAAGAAAACAGTCAGCATCACCTTCACTTTTGAGTGGTTTGACGCGGTTTTTTCTCGTTTTCGAAGCGCTACTCGGACTATTCTTGCCAAATTCATAGATCCATTTCTCGCCGCCCGTAATTATCCGTTTCACGAA
The DNA here is from genome assembly GCF_029784135.1 of Toxorhynchites rutilus septentrionalis. NCBI lineage: Eukaryota > Metazoa > Arthropoda > Insecta > Diptera > Culicidae > Toxorhynchites > Toxorhynchites rutilus. Next base: position 37,017,214 of record NC_073745.1, read on the forward strand.
GGTTGGATCACTTTGGTCTTGAGAAATCATCTCTTCAGCAAGTGTCTGTTGATGGTTTTTTTTGCACGAAATTCAGGTCCTCCGGAACGAGCCTGGCTTCCACGCGTCTCATACCCAAACAATATGCTGTGCCGTTCCATATGCAATGCCAAATTTACTAGACATCTCTCTTATGCTGGAATGACGATTATCAAGCACGATTTCTTTCACTTTGTTCAAGTTTTCATCGGTCTTCGACGTCTCCCGGTAACGTTTGAGTACGGTATTTACAGTCGATTTTGGAAATTTGAGGAATTTTGCAACCTTTCCTCCCGACCACGTCGGGTTCTCAATGCGATTGTGCGAATTTTTTTTCGCTTTTCGCGTTCCATCGTCGATAACTTTTGGATGTATCCTTCAATCTTGACGAATTCTGTACTACTGAATAAACAAACCACCCGGATCAAAACTAGGGGCGCTGAAGTGAATAAAAATAGGTGACCAAATTCTAACTGAAACACACTTTATTTCTTAAGCTGCATTATAAGAACGCATACTTATAAATAATGTCTGTGTTATCTGTCTGTGAATTTTTGAGCAATTTTCTAGCTGGAATGAAAGAGCTTGCTAGTCTGGTTTACACTAAAGTAAAATGGCACAGACCGCGCATCGTGCGAACACACTTTCAGCAATTTTGGCTTGGCAATTTTTTTCGATCGAAAATGAATCATTAGCAGATCTTGGTCAAAGTGCAATTAAGGATCATTTTGCTCCAGTTAAAGCACCCAAGACAAAGATTAGACTAGAGAATGAGCGATGCTGGTAATGATTTTTCCTAACCTTCTAAGTACGGATAAACTGCTCAAAGTAAACTTTGGTATAAGAGAGTAGCTTTCTCAAAATATCAGAAACTCAAAGTTAGTGAATAAATCGTATAAATTGGTATTTTTTTGGGGCCCTATTTTCATAGTTTGCCGGGGGCGCTGTCTACCCTCACTACGTCGCTGCTCCCATTTGCTCTTCCCAAATTGAGAAAAAAACATTGCTGATTCTCTCGCATTCCACAGCAACCGTTGAACTTTTTTTTTTTTGTTACATTTTGAACAAAACAAAACTAAGAAATAGAACAGGAACAAAATCTATGCGAGGGATTCCTGCTATCAAAAATTATTTATACATGCATAAAGAGCAGTCAGGATTATTTAGAATGACACAAAATGAAAATGAAGAAATATTAAAGTTAAAATGTATGATCACAAACGAGATGAGAAAATTAAAAATGTTACGGTACTTATGTCTTATATTCTGATGTTAATGTAATGGGAGGAAAAGTCCCCATCTAACGAGGAAATGGAACCGGGGCGGCCCCAACATTGAGTTCAGTTTCATTACGAAAAAATAAAATAATGAAAATTACGCTCCGATGGCGTTAATACGTAAGTATCAATGCTACGTACTAATATCCTTATGCTAATATAAATCAAATTGAGAAAAAATTAAAAGTAAATTCCAGCTTTTTCCAGTTTTTTTCTCAATTTTTTCCAGCTTATTCAAACATTTGGTTGGTATCTCGGAGTGTACATTGTTTCGGGACCAAGAGCACTATATTCTTTATATTTTTTTTCTTGAAAGTTGAGGTGTTTTACACAACACATCCAAAAATCAGAGAGGCGTTTTTTTCGTTTTCGTTAAATTAACCGACGTTACAAAAAATCAAATGTTACCTTTTGCATTTTTTTTTAAATTATAACTTTTGAACTACCGATTCAGATGACCGGCATATCAAATTGAACCCAATGAGCTGGTCTTTTTCATAAAAATATAACACTAGCAAAAAAAAATTGGATTTCCTACGTTCCTATTTTCTGATCATTAAGCTACCAAAACATCTCAAATTGGAAAAATCATATTTCAAAAACGAAAAAAATCCTCTCAGATTTTTGGATATGTTACGTAAAAAAACCCCAGGTTTCAAGAAAAAACAATTTAAAAAATATAGCTCCATTGGTTCCGAAACCATGTACACTATACAAAGCAAATACAATCAATAATTGAGGGGCTTAGTATGAAAGGGGTGTAAGTGATTTGATCGATTTCTCTACATCGACTCTCTCTCTTTGGGTCATAACTTAGCTGCAAATACATTCCCAGCTGTATTTGACAATGTGGAAGATAGGTCAGAACCTCATCCATCGGATTCTATAGCAAACTTAATTTGGAACGTTTTTGCAGTCGAGTTTTTAACTAAATAAAAAGTTGATGAAGAGAAATCGATCAAGTCACTTACACCCCTCGTATTCTAAGCCCCTCAATTATGAAAACAAAATCCAATTTTTTTGCAAGTGTAATATTTTTTTAATTTGATATTTCGATCATCTGAATCGGTCTAGTATTTCAAAAGTTATGAATTTGTCATTTCTGGAAAAGGGAAAAAAATATTGTTTTGGACCATTGGTTAACTTTGAAAAATCATAACATAATCATAAAATTGAGAGGCAATGGTGCTCTAGGTGACAGTTTTTAACTTTATTCACTTTGGCTGTACGTTATTTTTTTATTTTATTCGATAATAACATTCTAGAACCAGAAATAAATGTTACTTTTGTGTCTATTAAAGACGTCTTAGATTCTCACCAGGAGAAGGTGGATTCGCCGGTGTGTCTAAAAAAATAACACACGCTGATCGTCAGTTTTGGAAGAAAAACCTACGTAAGAGTAATAGAGATGCAAGCAAACTATACATCAACACACGATGGGCGGTAGTTGTGGCCAAGAAGATTAAAGTCGATTACGTCTATGGTTGCCCATAAAACTGTTTAACAAAATGCCTTCGAGCAACGTCTGTCAAATTTCAAGCAATTTTACGATAAAGCCTCGTGGAAAACACCCTGATGATTCTTTCTTTGAGTTAGACTTGAGGAATATATTAGGAGGCCCTTCACCTTTTTTGGTCAAACCAAAATTAATTTTTTGCATCCAAATGGGTGCAGAGTTCCTTGTGCGAAGTACGACTTTCAACATCTGATGAAATATGTACCCTCTGTAAACCATGAATTATTCATAAAGATGGTTCCGATGATCAAAAGAATCATAAGTTTTTTTTAAGCATTTTAATATTATTATTGCAGTAATTATTCAGACTAAAATACATCCAACCACACTGAACTGAAAACCATATTCTTTAATTTTAATTCTGCCAAAGTGAACTGAGTGCATGCATACCAAAACTAGAAGTAATTTCTTTCTATATTTATATGTTTTAAAGATGTTCATAATCTCAGTGCTTTGTATACATCTTGCTTGCAACATGTGAGTGATAAAATAATAAATTTGATCAACCTCGTAGCAGCCCAAACTTCAAATTGAAATATCTAAAAATATTTTTTATGGCGCTACTCATGTATTCATGTGTTCGTAAAAAGTAATCCTTAACCAGCGCCATGGAAAATACCGTATAGGTGACCAAATTAGAAAATTAGGCAATTTTCCTGAATTACTATATGGTTCACTATAAAATTTAATGTGAAAAATGTAGTTTTTCTCTTTTCCAATATGGAATAAATACTAAAAGTGCATCTTACTAAAAATATGAGAAAAATAAATATAAAAAAAACATTTACGAATGCAGTTTCAAAGCAGTGCCTACTGTGTCTCAAAACTTTATTCAAAAATTACAATATTACGAATTACTCAAAAATTGTACCACACAACGCACTCAAATTCCGAAAAAAAAACTTGTATCAAAAACACGTATATTTAAATGAAAATTATGTTTTAATAGATCTAAGAATTAAAAAATAAATCCAAATTTTCGAAATACCAAAAAACAAAATCACTAAAAAAACATGAATACAATTCAATTATAGATTTTAGGGAAATAAAAAAAATATTTGAAAAAAAAAGAAATAAAAATATATTATTTCGTACCGTGCAGTTTTCGAATTTTTTGAAAAATCACAAATCACAAATATCAAGAAACCACATACGATCATCTATCTATATCTATAAAAATGGAGTGATGTCTGTCTGTTTTTCTGTCATTTTGTCTGTCTGATTCTTATGGACTCGGAAACTACTGAACCGATCGACATGAATATTAGTATCTAGGGGTTTTTGGGGTCGGGGAAGGTTCTTAAAATAGTTCGCGACCTCTCCCCCCTCTCTAAGGAGTGGCTGCCCTACAAACGAAACAAAAATTTCTGCATTACTCGGAAATTAGTCGAACAAACGAAACCAAAGTTGGCATATGGAGGTTTTATGGTGCAATAAATGATTCTATGGTAGTTAGACACTCCTCCTCCCTCTCTAAGGGGGGCTGCCATACAAATGAAACAAAAATTTCTGCATTACTCGGGAATTAATCATGCAAACAAAACCAAATGTTTCTATGGTGGATAGACACTCCTTCCCCTCTCTAAGGGGGGTGAGGGTGGTGTTCTGCCATACAAATGAAACACAAATTTCTGAATAACTCGAAAACTAATCAAATAAATGGAGCCAAACTTGGCATATGAAGGTTTTAGGGGGCACGAAATGTTTCTATGGTGAATAGACACTTCTCTCCTCTCCCTAATAAAACACAAACTTCTGCATAACTCGAGAAATATTCAAGCAAAATGAGCTAAATTTGGGATGTGAGGGTTCTTGGGTACGTGAAATGTTTCTATGATGGTATGACACCCCTCCCTCCTCTGGAATGGAGATTCCCATACATATTTCAACCAAACATATTCCAACCAAACATGACAATTGAAAATTTTCGGAAAACTCTGAAAAAAAAAATCGAAAAGTTCGAAAAATTCAATTCGCATACACTGCGTTTCACAACTATAGAACCGCTTATTTTCTCTGAGTTTCCAAAGATATGTAAGAAGTCGGTTGAATTGAAGTATATAGTGTAGAATACAATAACTATCTTCATTTATAAGACTAGCCATTTCAACTTTATTGTTGTGTTCAGGCGCGAAGCATTCAAAAAACTAAAATTCCAGTGTTTCATATCCATAGAACCAGATGGAAAAACCCTCACTTCTTTACAAAATTACCGTCAATTTAACATGAATTACGATATATTTCTAATTCGTAGGTCATCTTTAGTTCTCAATCAGTTCAAATAACCCATTCGGGGTGGTTACCACCATGCTGAGCCATGTTGTAGTGTGTATCTCGTTCTACGCAGAGGATATTGATCGTTTAAGCTCTTCAAATCACGCATACTGCTTGTATGCTGCATCTACTATTCGTCCGATCACTCCTAATAAGTTCCTAACAGGGTTTTGATTTGGTAAACAAGCTGACCAGTCCAGAATCTGAAGCCCCTATCCATTAAACCATGACATGATCTTCCAGATTTTATGAATAGATGCCAAATTACCCAATTATCGAATTGTTTTTGATGCTAAAAGAGCAGTAAATGATTCTGAAGTACTAAGTTGCACTTCTGACTGTTCATTCGTGTTGATGGTAAGCTATCTAAACCAGGCCATTTGGAGAAAATTCTTCGCAAACCATAAAAATTCCATTTTCAAAGCTGCGAGTCCAAAAACTAATGTGGAAGCTAATCCCATGGGTTTAACTATTTCAGGAGAACTTCTTTGATAAAAATAAATTCAACTTGAATAGTTGAAATATAAATTTTGGGCGAGACGAAGTTTGCCGGGTCAGCTAGTAATAAATAAATTGCCTCAAGTTTAAAAAAACAAAATTTTGAAATATCACAAATATTTAGAAAAGGTGTAGAAACACATTTAAATCAGCGCTATGGAGTCGTAGTTGGAGCCGGAAGAAATTTCATTATATTAAAGGGTGTGTCACATCAAATTGCATCACGGAAAAAACGCTGTAGAAATTCGCCCAGTAGACCGATCCTTTTGAAAATTTTAGACAGTAAAATAAAAACTATTAAACAACTTTTGGCATTTTCTTTTTATTCATACTTCGAGCCCAAGCCCGTATGCTCGTACCTTCCTCTTTACCCCGTCCATAAGGTTCTGTACAACGTCAGGTTGTAGTTTTTTTTTGAACAGAAATCCATTTTCTCTTGAAGTCCGCTTCCGATTTGACAAATTTTGGGTTCTTCCGGAGGGCCTGCTTCATAATCGCCCAATATTTCTCTATTGGGCGAAGCTCCGGCGCGTTTGGCGGGTTCATTTCCTTTGGCACGAAGGTGATCCCGTTGGCTTCGTACCACTCCAACACGTCCTTTGAATAGTGGCACGAAGCGAGATCCGGCCAGAAGATGGTCGGGCCCTCGTGCTGCTTCAATAGTGGTAGTAAGCGCTTCTGTAGGCACTCCTTAAGGTAAACCTGCCCGTTTACCGTGCCGGTCATCACGAAGGGGGCGCTCCGCTTTCCGCAAGAGCAGATCGCTTGCCACACCATGTACTTTTTGGCAAACTTGGATAGTTTCTGCTTGCGAATCTCCTCCGGAACGCTGAATTTGTCCTCTGCGGAGGAGAACAACAGGCCCGGCAGCTGACGAAAGTCCGCTTTGACGTAGGTTTCGTCATCCATTACCAGACAATGCGGCTTCGTCAGCATTTCGGTGTACAGCTTCCGGGCTCGCGTCTTCCCCACCATGTTTTGCCTTTCGTCGCGGTTAGGAGCCTTCTAAACCTTCTATGTACGCAGGCCCTCCCGCTGCTTGGTCCGCTGGACGAATGAACTTGACAAATTTAGCTTATTGGCGACATCCCGGACCGACCTTTACGGATCACGTCTAAACTGCTTAACTACGCGCTTGTGATCTTTTTCACTGACGGAGCATCCATTTTTGCCGTTCTTCACCTTCCGGTCGATGGTTAGGTTCTCGAAGTATCGTTTTAGTACTCTGCTGACCGTGGATAGGACGATTCCCAGCATCTTACCGATGTCCCGGTGTGACAACTCCGGATTCTCGAAATGAGTGCGCAGGATTAATTCACGACGCTCTTTTTCGTTCGACGACATTTTTCCAAATTTACGAAAAATTGACAGTGAAGCATGGTCAACGTGATCTATACACTCTTATCTGATTATAAGCGAAAGCTGAAGATATAATTCCTAAAAATTAAATTTCTACAGCGTTTTTTCCGTGATGCAATTTGATGTGACACACCCTTTAGGAGATATATTTTGATTTTATTGCGTTATTCAAATGGAAATCGGAGTCGGAGTTGGGAAAAAATTGCTGATTCCGACTCCGATTTCCATTCGAATGACGCAATAAAATCAAAATATTTAGCTCATTAAACAAAATTTTATTTATTGATAAGGAAACTTTGATGTTAATTTTTTGTTTATTACTATCTTGGGTAATAATGTGAACCAAATGGGAATAATACTTTGCAAAAACACTGTTGAGCAGCAAAATTATCCTCTTTAACGATACACCCAACCAGGGATCGTCATATTCTCTAACATTTTGGTGACTACAGATAATGTCTTGATTCAGCTTACGGACAATGTCAGGAAAATGAGACCAATCAATTTGGAGAAATTTTTCTATTTTCCAAGACGCACCCAGTCTTTGTTTGTTTATCTTTGTTTGTTTATTCATTACTATCAACAGGCCTGAACATGAGTGCCCTAATGATGCCTAATAAATTACTTAATATAAAATTAATAATAGAATACTTAATCTACTTAAAACTAAAAATTAAAAAAAAAAATTGCGCGAGATAAGTGAAAGTCATAAGATAGGTAGCAACGGTTGAATACACGAGACATACTCGATACGGGTTCGTTGTAACCGTAGTTTGTGCGAGAGTGAGGAAGGCAGAGAAATGTATGTGAACACAGGTTACGAGGGCGTATATTAGAATCAGTCGAAAGTAAAAAAAAAGGAAAGCAACATCGAGACTCGAACCAGAGACGTCGCGATTATTAAACCTGTATTCTATCACCACTTGACCATCATCTCTTCTTGACCCACTGCAGATATATAAAAATTGAATAAAATTTTGGGTCTTGTTGTGATGCATTAGGACTTTCATACAAGATAAACATCATAGTAGGAGCACAACAAGAGTTAATTTATGTCGTTAATTTATGAGGGAAAGCTGTGTTTGTGGGATGAAAATAAAAATAAAAAAAAGAATTAAACGTTCTAATGAAAAATCTGGTTTCGAGATATTTCATTTTTTTCAGCAGGAGTCAGAGTCAGACTCGCAGTCGGTACTAATACAAGCAAGCCTTTTTTGTGCGACTTTTTTGTGAACTTTTTACTTCCTTACCTAGCCAGGCCTTCTAATTGTTCAGGTTCATCCCGCTGAAATTCATCGATGAGCTTTCCAAAATCGACGGAACAAGACGATAATAGGAAGTTGTTTCTCTCATCCGTTGCCCGAAGCGATGTATTATCATTTTTCCCTCAAGAATCAGCAACAAATAGTCACCGAAATCAAACATTCCCCAAATGCGAGTTAGCAAATCGGTTCGCCGCAAGTCGCTTCGTAAGCGGAACTAACCATAAATCCGTATTTGCATATTTGCTTGTGTGACCCCCGAGGGGCAGTTCCCGAAGGCGAGGACAACATCCACTTCGACCCGAGCATTTTTTTCCTTCTTCTCGTTCTGGGAAGGCACCAAACCTCGCTGACCGGTGGCAGATGACAAAGCCGGAGAAGATACCAAATGCTGCCCAACATATGACTTCTTTTGACTTCGTCGTCCGTCCTTTCGTTGATTCGTATGCTGCGCTCGAGCGGACCGTGTAGGGACAGTCCGTAATGGTTGTGATGATAGAGGCATTATCATAAAATTTTATTTCTCCACTCGGTACCACCGTTTGAGCAACGAGACACAAAAAATTGTACTGGCAAGTACTCTGGGACTCGAACTATTTGTCGCTCGTTATCGTGGATGATGGTCGTTTGCGGTGGGGCGCTGACTCCCGGCATGTGGAATCTGCTGGTGGACATCACGGCAGCGCGTTTGATTAATCAAATTAATAATCATACAGAGAGTTATGACTGTCGGTCAATCCATCGGCAGATGCAGATGAATCATTCTCCCTACGAAAGATAAACACACGGATGGCATATTTACTCAAATGAGATGAGTAAAGGCAACACACTCCAAACGGGCCCATACAGTAAATGACGCGTTCGGTTTCAGTTTGCATTAACTTTCTCTTCCGGGACTCTGCCTTCTGTGGATGGAAGTCAGACCGCACTCATCAGCAGCAGGCCGAAAGGTAAATATTGACTCTGAAAATGGAATGTATATTCAGGCAAACAGAGGACTTTGCATGATTGCATTAGAAAATGTTCATTAGAATGCGTTGGCAAACGGTTCTCGATTAGGTTATGATTGCCTTCTGAGACTTGCCAAGTGATGGATTCGATTAAATGCTCCAGGTGATATGAATATTAAATCGAAATCAATGGCTTTCGAGGCTAATTTGAACAAACACTAATTTCAAGCAATAATTATCTCTAACTTTCGCAAGTCCTTTCAAATTCGGTTATCACGAAATAAATTAGATTTCCCCAGGACACGAACATCCAAATCTTATCAATTAATACAAATCCACAACTGGCTCGAAAGCAACACCAGTTCTTCCAAACTACGTGTTCAAGTGCAGTTTGGAAAGAATATGCTTCTCGATTGAGATCATCATCACGGAAAAAAACTGCAACGCAAAGTCTCCCAATTAAGAGTAACGCTGCGATTTACAAACACACTCGCAAAACGGAACGAAGCCAATCCTCTCAGCAGCAACTCCCGAGGGAAGAGTTTTCCTCGCATCCAATTTCTGCACCAGGCGAACAAACTTCGATCATCAAACCCCAAAAAGTTAGCGCCGCAAATCGCGCATCCTTGGGCGCTTGGCTCCACTTTGAGTTTCATTTTCTAAGAAGCTCAGATGGATCCCCGCAGCATCTATTCTCTGCTCGTCAGCTGATGACGACGGCGACGACGACGAGGAGTGAAACTATTCAATGCTTCGTTAGAGAGCATCCAACTATGGGGAAGAAAAGCAAAGCTACTTTTTTTGGTCCATTCATTCTGCTCCTTGTTCTGTTGGCGGAATAAATATTTGAGTCTCCCTTCACGTATCATGACGGCTGAGGGTTGAACAATTTGTTCACCTTTCTCTTCTTTCCGATGAGGTAAACAAAAACAGAATGGAAAACTTACTCAATACGGAATGAAAATATTTCCCTCCTCTTTCTCCGGAACTAAGGTTTTTCATCATCATTATCGTCATTCTCTCGATCGAATGCTCATCGGACAAGAGAACGTAAGTTATCACCATCTTTCGATTGGTAAATTGTTCTTCGGGGTGGGCGTGTTTACAAGATGAATGTGATCAAGATAGAAACACGGAGTAAATTTAGGTAATAGGTTACGTTCTGCCACACGCTGTTGTTCCTGTCCATGTATGGAATCTGAATTCTAGAATTTGAAAAAGAAATCTGAATCCATTGGCGTTTTTTTTTTTCCTGACATCATCCTAACACAAATGTAACGAAACAATTATCACGAAATGTTTGATATGTTAACACAAATACAGCAATAGGTACGCGGATAATATTAATAGTTCTGTAACAGCGTCATCCCTCCAAGGGGTTGTCATTTTGTTGATGAACCTTTAAGAAATATTTCCCAATAGCTTCGTTGCTAATTATTATCGGGGGTTAGAGCTAAGAGGTAGGCAAATATTCATTCAAAATTTTCAGATTATCTCTAAGCACAGTAAGGGAGGAGGTTTGAAATTACGAAAAACATGTACAAGTATAACATGAATGCTCGTTTAGGAGGCTGAAAATTCAATTTTATTATGTTAAGATACACTTAGAATTAATATTAATATTACTATGTAGACGAGACAAGACCGTTGACGTAGGATTACGTTAGGTTATTTGTTGCATACTGATTTTGTTTTTCTAATCCATTATTCAACTCTTTCCAAATATTTAACTCTGTTCAAAAGTGATACATTTTTGAAAATAGTCATTCTTAGGAAAAAAGGGAAAAATGATTTTTTGGATCCTCGAGTAACTTTGAAAAATCATAACTCAAAACGAAAAAAAAACGCCTCCCTGGTTTCGAGATATGTGATGTGAAAAATCCTCAGATTTCCATAAAAATATCAAAAACAAATACAACCAATAATAACGAAAACATAATTCAAATTTTCTGCAACTATATAATTTTTCCAAAAAAGACCAGCTAAAATCCAAAAACGAAAATCGAGAACCACTATATCGGTTTGGCATGGAATGGCTGTATTATAACCTTTTTTTTATTTTTAGTACCAATTTTCTTAAATACATCTACAGACATACAGATTAATACCCAAGAGAGAAATTCGAACACTTGATTAAATAAATCTCAAATTACATGATAAATTGTCTAAAACCATATTTTTCTTAAAAAGAGCATGTCTTCCCATTATTGATTATTACTATATATATATATATATATATATATATATATATATATATATATATATATATATATATATATATATATATATATATATATATATATATATATATATATATATATATATATATATATACAGGGTTTTCCATTTCGGGCTTCCGAAAGTATACAGTATGCCATTTTACAATATGGATCGTTTTAGTATCGCACAACGTGTAATTTTGTTAAATTATACTATAAAAATGATGAAAAACCGGCGAATGTTTTTCGAGCATTACGGACGGATTTTGGTTGTCATGGACGGCCTACAGAGCACACAATCGCTAATGTAGTGCGTAAATTCGAACAAACTGGATCCGTAGCAGATATTGTGAAACCTGTGCATCATCGTAATGTGCGCTCGGCCGAAAATATAGCTTCTGTTGCTGCCAGTGTGGAGGATGACCCGAATGTTTCGATTCCACGGCGTGCTCAGCAATTGGGCTTGTCAAACACATCATTGTGGCGAATTTTGCATTTGGACTTGGACATCCATATAACTAACTAACTGGTACAAAAATTAGAGCGTGGTGACCATGGAATGCGTCGGGCATACGTCGATTGGGTGAACGAACAACAGCAGCAAAATGCTGAATTTTCGCATCCCGATTTTTTTTTTGCCACAAATTGAAGATATGGATACGGATGACATGTGGTTTCAGCAGGACGGCGCCACGTGCCGTACAACACGACCGAACATGGGCATATTGCGAACGAAATTTGAGGGATGCATAATTTCGCGTTTTGGTGATGCCAATTGGCCGTGCAGATCATGTGATTTGAACCCGGAAAACCCTATATATATATATATATATATATATATATATATATATATATATATATATATATATATATATATATATATATATATATATATATATATATATTAGGCTGTCAAAAAAGTCCTGCGGTATTTCCGCGAGGTGTCGTTGTAAGCGCTATAATATAGTCCTTGACAGTGTTTTGTTTGGTTAAGTCGTTCGTGAGTTATAGTGTCGCAAATATGGAGCAAAATAAAGAGAAAATCCGACATATTTTACAGTACCACTATGACAAAGGCAAAAATGCATCTCAAGCTGCCAATAAAATTTGTGCAGTTTATGGACCCGATACAGTTTCCATTTCCACCGCATAACGATGGTTTCAACGTTTTCGTTCTGGCGTAGAGGTCGTCGAAGATGCGCCACGCTCCGGAAGGCCTGTCGTCGAAAATTGCGACAAAATCGCTGAATTAGCCGAGAAAGACCGGCATAGTAGCAGCCGTAGCATCGGCCAAGAGCTGGGGATAAGTCATCAAACTGTTATTAACCATTTGAAGAAGCTTGGATTCACAAAGAAGCTCGATGTATGGGTGCCACACACGTTGACGCAAAAAAACATCTTTGACCGTATCGACGCATGTGAATCGCTGCTGAATCGCAACAAAATCGACCCGTTTCTGAAGCGGATGGTGACTGGCGATGAAAAGTGGGTCACTTACGACAACGTGAAGCGCAAACGGTCGTGGTCGAAGCCCGCTGAAGCGGCTCAGACGGTGGCCAAGCCCTCATTAACGGCCAGGAAGGTTCTGTTGTGTGTTTGGTGGGATTGTCAAGAAATAATCTATTATGAGCTGCTTCCCTGTACTGCCAATAACTGGACCGCTCGAAGGTAGCACTCATGAAAAAGAGACCATCTTTGATAAACAGAGGCCGCATTGTCTTCCATCAGGACAACGCCAGGCCACACACTTCTTTGGTGACGCGCCAGAAGCTCCGGGAGCTCGGATGGGAGGTTCTTTTGCATCCGCCGTATAGTCCGGACCTTGCACCAAGTGACTACCACCTGTTTTTGTCCATGGCGAACGAGCTAGGTAGTCAGAAGTTAGCCACAAAAGAGGCCTGTGAAAATTGGCTATCCGAGTTTTTTTGCCAATAAGGAAGCGAGCTTCTATAACAGGGGTATTATGAAGTTGGCATCTCGTTGGGAACAAGTCATCGAACACAACGGCGCATATTTGACTTAAAACAGATGATTGTAGCTAATTTTATGAACAAATGAAAATTCAAAAAAAAAAAAAATACCGCAGGACTTTTTTGACAGCTTGATATAACATAAATATGAATGTCGTAAAAAACAATTCCAATTGATTAAATTAACTCCAATCGGATAAACTTATCATTGTAGAACAATCATTTTTTTTCGTTTTTACTTTTCACTGCAGCACATATGCGCAGCCCATTTTTTTTAAATTTTCGTTTTTTAAAATATTCTTCAAAGAATTCTATCATTCCAATTTGGGTGGACACAAAACAACAATATATAGACGACTCAAATCTGATCTTCTCTTGTGATGATGAGTTATACGTACATTACGTTTTGAAGCATAATCTTAGCTTTAGTATCATTGGTTGGCATTGTTATTATAAATTTGACGATGTTGATGGTATCCACGTAAAAATTCGCATTTACTGTGCTTTAGTAGGAAAAAGATATACGGTGATATTTATTTATTGTAAAGCTAGTCGATTACACAGACATTAGCATCTTTTCGCTCTAGATTGAACATGAGAAAGCAGTATTACACGCTACATATGAATGCCAAAATGACTCTCATTCAGACTGATTCGAATGCTATAGGAATAAAATTGATGAGTTGGGAAAAAATATTATTGTGATCAAACCATAACTCCATGGAAACCATAACTTAAACCATGGATCGTTATTAAATCTGTAAATCTGTAGGGAAACCTAAAAATCTGTAATCTGTATCTGCAGATTCTTGGTTTCAAAAAGACTGAAAAATCTGTATAAATACAGATTATTCTGTAGATATGGTAACCCTGATTCCGATGCCATTTTGAAAACGAAGATGAGTGCTTCCGGTCCAGTGGAAACAGTTATAAAAGATTGGAAACAAAGTTAGTTACAGAGAATAGAATTTTAGAGAGAACTACAGGGAATAGAAAAAAAATCAAAAATAAATCTAAAAAATTACCAAAAATATGTCCTCTTTCAAAGTAAAAAAAAAATGTAATACTTGCAAAATTTTGGCCAAAGAATAAAATATAGAAAATAATTTAAACACGGTCATTTTTTCTATTTACCCTCAATCAACAATATTAAGGGACACATCATGAGAAAGGTTGGCTTCGCCTTCTAGTTGGATTTTTTCATTATTATTTACTAATTCTACTCAAACAGCATCACTATAAAGTATTATGATCTATGTTTCGGAGTTCTTTATTATGATTATATACAATGTATAATTCGATCAACGTACAATTTTGAAGGTGAAATGTACATTATATCGAAGTTTTCCTGTAATAAGATTGAATTAAAATGTATTTAAATTGAAGGAAAATTATAGACCCTTCGGGCCCGAGGAAGACAGCCCGGTGCCGGTGAGAGATGTGTTGGTTCGGTTAGACCTTGATTACATGACCCAAATATATGTTTTCCTTCAAGCTATCGATCTTCGTGTGTGATTGTACCTATGTCCTTATACCCTCCTTTTCATACATTGCGAGCGTGTGTGATCATCAACATTGTAACAATTCCCTTATATCCCATCCCTTTCCTGAAAGAATATGTCACCCTCTAAACTCGAGTAAACCGCGAGTAATCGGTTTTCCACCTTACTAACCATAGTGTTAGGAAAATTATATATGTATAGTTTTAAAACATATATTTAAGAATTCGGCTCCTTTAAACTAATGTAACTGAGCCTGTAAAAATAAACGATTTATATAAAAAAAAAATTATAGACATGGTCAAACGGAATTTCAGTCTGTCAAGCGATCACGAGAGGTTAATTGAATTCCTGAATGAGATTACACATGAACGTTTAACATTGAATAATTGCATTGAATTGGATTGTATTGGATTGAATATGAGAGACATGGAAATAAATGTTAGAATTATTATCTGTAACTATATATGGTCACCACTGACGAATTTCATGCCAACTCGTCTTAGGAGCAGCACCATCTCAGATAGCAGTGAAACGTTGTGGGTGTACAGACATGGGTCATTTGCATACTTGAAATATTCGAAAAAGAATTAGATTACTTTTTGGAAAAAGCCAAATTTTTTTCTTAATTTTTTACAAAAATTTATAACTTTATAACTATGGTACCTACAAAATTCTTGTCAAAGGATGAAATGTAGGAAATTGTTTGAAATTTCACAAAGAAATACCAAAAAAATTTTGGAAAAAAATTTTGCTGACAAAAAAGTTGTTGAAAAATTAAAATTCATTTTTCTCAAAAACTTATTTTTTTTAAATTCCCAAAAATATATACATGAATAGCCCTTACAATTTTCAACAAGTCGTCCATACATCGGAAGATGAGCACTTTTACAGGAAAAAAGTTTTTCAAACAACAACTTTTTCATATTTTCTTTGAAGAAAATACAACTTATCCTAATTTTGTTTAAATTCAAGCTATTGGTATAATGTATTCGACAAAGTTTTAGATCTTGTCGCGAGTAGCCAACCGCGAGTAATCGGTTACATATTACTAACATAGATAATAAGAAAAATTGTATTGAACTCCCGGCCCCGTGAGGCTAACGCCATATGAGCCTTTATAAAAATATATATTTTGGAAAAAAAAAAAAAAGTTTTAGATCTTTGTAAAACTTTTTCCATGTAAATGTGCCCATCGTCCGATGTATGAAAAACTTGTTGGAAATTTTAAGGGTTATTTATATCTATTTTTTCAGAAATAAAAAAGTTTATGTTTTCTAGAAAAATTAATTTTAATTTTCAAAATATTTTTTTAATGAAATATTTTTCCAAAAAAATTCTTTGGTAATTTTTAATGAAAACCAAAATAATTTCCTACATTCCATTCTTTGACTAAAATTTTGTAGGTCTGATAGATTTTTTTGTAGGTTTCTTTTTAAATTTTGAGTTTTCTCAACTTTTTTTCGAAAAATCTTAATTTAAAAACTATGAGATTTACAAAAAGTTGTACAGAGAATGAAATGTAGGAAATTACCTAGGTTTCCATTAAAAATTATCAAAGAATTTTTTGGGAAAAAAATTGATGGAAAAAAAAAATTGAAAACTTAAATTCATTTTTCTCGAAAAAATATGCTTTAAAAATTCTGCAAAAAAAAGATATAAATAGCCCTTGAAATTTCTAACATATTTTCCATACATCGGACGATGGGCACATTTACATGGAAAAGGTTTTTCGAACAACAACTTTTTCATGTTTTTCTTTGAAAAAATTCTATTAATGCTATAAATGCATTGACATTGACATTGAGAATTTACACACAAAAATATTACGAGCAAAACATTATTTTTTCAGGAGCCTTCATACGAAAATGACTTATATTCCAAAAACTATAACAGATAGAATGTTGACGTCTTCGACAAAAGTTCATATTTCAATAATATCTAAAACTTTGTCGAATACACTATATCGCTATTTTGACTTTAAACAAAATTAGGATTAGTTGTTTTTTTTTTCAAAGATAACATGAAAGTTGTGGTTCGAAAAACTTTTTCCCTGTAAAAGTGCGTTTAAAAAATTAAGAAAAAAAGCTTTTTCCAAAAAGTAGTCTAGTTATTTTTCGAATATTTCTAGTTTGCAAAGTTGCTTAAATGACCCATGTCTTCACACCCACAACGTTTCACTGCTATCTGAAATGGTGCTGCCAACGGCCAGTCGAGTTGGCATGAAATTCGTCCACTCCGACATTCTTATTGTATAAAAGTTCAAATCTATCGTCATTCAAAAGGAGTTTTCAACAATCAATATAAATATTGTTAGAAGGTCTTGTACTGAACTCTTACCGATTCGTGAATAAATATCAAGAGAAAAATATATTTGTAAAACTTCTTTCTTCCAAATATTTAACACAACATCACATTCAATTGAATTTCATTGATTCATATCTTGCATCCAATGAGGTACATATAGAGGTGGAGCAGTAGGCGAAGTGTATCTGTATTGGCGAGCAAAATATCGTGTCGTAATTATTTGCATTCAATATGGAATGTATATGGAAGTAACAAAACAATGTTTAAAGTACTCACGGTTGTATGATAATTTGAGCCAAAATTCTCATGGAATCATTCAACTGATTGTTTTTTAACAGACGACAATTATATCGTGGCTTATTTCGATTATTCATGTGGTAAAAATATCCAGAGAACAGTCGTATGCTTAGCTATCGAAAGCAATAACATGTCCGGTGAAATTTGGATTAATTGGCGATTATTATCTCACAACATACACACCCACTGAGAGCATTCAAAACATCAACTTCATAACAGTAATATAATGAAACTTCCTTTGTTTCTATGAACGTGGGGGAGTGAAAATGGCACATGGAAATATCACTTTAATCCGTCTTTTTCGACGTGATTTTACAAATATTCACTCCACGCTATCACATTAGCCTCATATTCAGCGGGAGCTCTACAAAAATGTACGTTTTTAATTGATAAATTACTTCCTCTAAATAGCATTTTTACATGGATGCGGTGAGCAATCAAAGATAAACACAACGACTGACGTCACTATTTGCGAAATAGTTATGGCAGCGCATGCTATGTCGCTCGAAACTCGACCATCTTCATTACCTTTTTTCTAGGACATTGTCTTGCATCCATTACACCAACAGCGACGGAGAGGAAATAAATAAAACATTTCACAGCCATCAAGAAAACAACATGCAAAGATAGACAAAATGAAAAAAGAAGCTCCCAAAGTGGTGTAAAAAAAGCATTCCAAAGTGGTGTAGAGATAACATTTCAATTTCGATTGCAATTGCTCTCCACACTCTGTTTCAATTCGTTACTATTCGGCCGAAAAGATGAATATCGGCATCAACATCACTAGTGGGTGAAAATTCCGGGTGGACAAACAAAATCTCGCTCTAGAATATAAAAATAAAACCTTACTCATAGACGGTGTGTGCGGGTTGCAATCGATGTGCGATTTTTCGGAGCGCTACTAACGATTTGACACCCGCTGGCCAGCTGGCAATTTGTGGGTGGCACTTGGGCGAGGATTTGTGTGGGCGTTGAATAATACAAAACAACTGAAGCGAGCGCCTATGATGCATCTGCAAACTTCAACGACATGATGATGACATTGGCAGAATAACGCGAACGGAAAAACAACAATTTGGGAAATGTGTGGGTTTGTGTTTTTCGCACACAATTTGTTCGTGGGATTTCGCAATCAAAACATTTGTTCGTTGCCGTGTAGTGATTCCATCTCAACGGAATCAACGAAGTCGATCGTAAAATTGACTCCTTCAATCTGCGGACCGTGATAACTGCACAATTGAGCTCATTCCAGTCTCACAGTCGCACTTCTTTCCAACCGGATGCTTCGAGTGCAATTTCTGAGTACAACTTTTAGCTCCATAGTTGAAGCAATCAAAATTCCATAACCCTTGGTCCGGCGGCATGGTTGATTTCCCACGGCAATTGCACTCGATGATGGAGCACTATTTTTCGAACGATGGAACGTGCGGAAATATGAACTCGAAGCGCACCTCAACGGCAGTAATTCGAGTGGAGAGTCGTTAGGATTTTTTTTATCGTTGTCCCTCTGGCGGTAATAGTAGATGGAAGAAATTGATAATAAAAAAATGCATAGAGTACATAATTTAATTACAATATGCTTGCAATGTTTAAATGAAGTTCAATAATAAAATAAGCGGGTGCAAGACGTACCTGATCAGTCTGTCTGCTCAAATATAAACTTTTAGAACATGAATGATTGAAAAGAAAGTAAAGGAAAATCCTCGTCTTGAAAATAACACAAATTGCTACATTTATTATCACAAAATGTGCAATGGATGCAAGTGTTGAAATACAGCAAGACTCGATATTCATACATCCTCTCAGGCAGTCAACAGGCAAACGAAAAGGAAGTGATACTACTACCTTTCGCAACTCTTAACACTGTAGTGTTCGAAACACTTTATGATCCATGACGATTAAGAGTTTGTCATCCACATCCACTGTGAAGATTCGCTGATAAACGAAAGGATGAGAAGTGAATTTTTCCTAGCGAACGGAACAGACCTTGCGACCCTCACTGCGCAATCGATAAGCCCTTTCCTATCATAGAATGCAGATGCAATGAGGAGAGTAATTTACAGTTTGAGTGTGATCTTTTTTTTTTTTTTTTTTTTTTCTCTATTATAGTGATTTTCAGCACATTTCGGCTGGTTCGTCACTTTTACTTCCATTTTTGGAAGAATGTCGGGAGTGAGAATTGAACTCGTGATCTCTGCGTGAGAGGTATGGATGTTACCACTACGCCAGATCGCCTCCCATTTGAGTGTGATCTGTACCACAACCCTTTCACGATTCACACGATGATGGACTGCTAAGCCTTTTAGCTGTAGGCTGTAGGATGAAGGTTAAGGGTAATTTTGTTTTATTTTGTTCTTTTCATCTGTCACTACATGAATCGATTTTGCCACTTTAGATGAAATTTAGTTGAAATATCGCGTTCGTAAAGAGTAATTTGTCCAATGCCATTCAAATGTTTTCTCCATTTTATGTGGTAGAGTATTCCATCAAAAACATTCAACTGACCGCACGAATAATGGTTTACGATGAAGTTTAACCTCTCAGTTAAAAATACTATGTGGAAACTTGTGCTGCAGGATAGCTTTTGCTTAATCATGGGGTTGTGGAAGGCTGATTATGGAAACAGAAATAGTACCCAAACGAACTGCAGCACACGATCTATATGTAAGACTAAAGGATAAAGTAATGAGGCACATTATCTGTGTTTCATTGGCCACAAGCGTATCAGAAGGGAAATTTGTTCACTTCCTTATCCAAACCATTGCTGATTAAACTCAATACGGTATTCGTTAAAGAGCTCATTCCAAGTATTGCAGCACTGGAATGCGGCATTCAGTTCATCCTCGAATGAATTTGCGTCCGAAGGGATGGATTGTTTGCATCATTAGCTCTTGTCTTCAGTCAACCTCAAATGATCCCTGAGTTGTGTCGTACCTTTCTTCTGCAAAACTGTCCCATGCATGATTAATGTTCCTCCTTTCTTTGGCGCTAGGAAACTAGGGGCGGTGGAAAGTAATTAATATCATTCCATAAACTTTCGGCGGAAATAGAGAAGGGCCGTTGTACCGATTGACTCCCCTTTCTGTTTTAGAATGTCTTCAGCTCTGTTCTGCATGGAGTGCAGCTTTATTACGCAGTGTCAGTCAAAGTGGGATCGTCTGCTTCCCGATAGAACCAATTTGCGTGGAATGTTTTCGGTATGCCAAAAGGGTGTGTCCGTTGTTATTTCACATTTGTCTAGGCTTGTCCCATTAAGAGGGGTCATTTGCCGAGAGCGGAATTTCATAATTTGCATGTGCTTTACCGATGTGTGATACGCCATTCGAAAGACGATGTATCACTATCGTAATTGTTTATAAAATACGCCCATTTCTCAATAAAGCTAAATAGATTTGTTTTGTTAACAAACATACTCTACAGTTTCGTTGACAGCTCAACTGCATACAAATATATTTAAATTATTTGTCGAAAATACGCTACATCCGTTCTCTTAACACTAAATAACGGGACTACCGCAGTGATCTTTTGTTCCACTCACATTCACACATTCACTACCATATACTTCATATACTTCCAAAAATATTAGATGTACAAATATATGGAGTGCAAATGTGACTTCACTTACTGCTACTTTATTCAATATTTCAGGCAAAACATGGATTCTACCCTGTTAGTAGCCTGGTTGTTCTGAACCGATCCAGTTCTCAATCTTTTTTATTTCTTCATAAGATTGGAACATTCGTTCAAAAAGGGTTAAAATCATGGAGCGTGACAAATATTGATGGACGAGGGTAAAGTAGAACCTCGCAGTCCACTTTTTCTAGATTGTTCTTGACAGATCCATGAACATGCATTTAGTGTAGTATTTTAGTTAAAAAAAAAACATTTTTTTCCTTCATATTTCTGTAGTTTATGCATTCAATAATATACCCGAGATAGGATTTATCGAAAATCACATTATTTACCGAGTTAGAACTATTTCAGTGATGCGATATCTAACCATGTACGGTCATACAAATGAAGCATAAATTTCTGCATAATTCAAGAACTAATCAAGCAAACGGAACTAAATTTGGTATGTAGAGGTTTTATGGGGAAGAAACATTTATAAGGTGGTTCGACACTCCCCTCCCTCTCTAATGGGGGGCTCCCATACAAATGAAACACAAATTTCCGCATAACTCGAGAACTAATCAAGCAAACGAAACCAAATTTGGCATGTGAAGGTTTTAGGGTACAATAAATGATTCTATGGTGGATAGATACTTCTGCTCCCTCTCTTAGGGGGTGGGGGTGGTGCAGATCTGCCATACAAATGAAACACAAATTTCTGCATTACTCGAAATCTAATCGAGAAAATACCAAATTTGGCATGCGAAGGTTTTAGGGGAACCAAAACGTGTCTATGACGAATAGACACTCCTCCCGTCTCTCTGAGGGGGGAGGGTGGCTGCCATACAAATGAAGCATACATTCCCGCATAACTCGAGAACTAATCAAGCAAACGGAACTAAATTTGGCATGTCGAGACTTTATAGGGGAGAAACATTTCTAAGGTGGTTCGACACTCCTCCCCCCTCTCTTAGGGTGGGCTGTCATACAAATGAAAAACAAATTTCTGCATAACTCGAAAACTAATCATGCAAATTGAGCCATATTAGGCATGTGAATATTTTAGGGGGCACGAAACGTTTCTATGGTGAATAGACACTCCTCCCCCCTCTCTAAGGGGAGAAAAGGGGAGGGGTCTGTCTTTATTCTATCATATTTTCTGTATCAAACATTTATTCCATGTAACGGAGAAACATGTGGTTGAAAAACTTGAACGAGAATTGTGTCTGAAAATAATCTGAAAATGATGAGATTTCCATCGGCGGTGTTTTTTAAATGTTTGTTGCAACTTTTATGAAAACAAATGATGCGATAATAAAAGGCGAGCTGTTTGTCCAATCGGTCGACGCGGTGCCAGATTGGCCCAATGTTGGCTCATAATTGGTTGTCGAATACGAACGGTAGGTCGGCAAAATCATTGCAAAATGGCACGACATCGGCACCGTTATCGACACCATTTTTTGGAACCGATTCGGCACAACAGACTGGGCAGTTTCAGCTTGTTTGAAAACCCAGTCTACTTTGTTGTGCAAAATTGGTCCCAACAAATGGTGTCGACAACGGTACCGATATCGTGCCATTTTGCAATGATTTTGTCGACCTACCCTTCGTATTTGACAACCAATTATGAGCCAACATTGGGCCAATCTGGCACCGCGTCGACCACACGCAAAACTGCTCGACCCTTATTATGGCTCTGTTTCTTTTCAAGGAAATTAAAATAAAATGTAATGAAAGAAATACCGTTGATAAAAAATATGTATTTTATTTCTAGAAAAAGCAATTTACACTTAAATACAATCATCAACTTATCGGTTATTCACTTAGTTTTATAATGTACATCTAAATATATATTCATGTTAAAAGTATGTGTAGTATATAATAATATTAATGTGAATGCCTGCTGTCGGTGGAGCGGTGGAAGGCAATGCGAGATTAACCTGAAAATAAATATAATAATTAATACGAAAGTACATTATACGTTAGGGATAATAGGAACGATAACAAAAACGATTCCTTGGTCTAGAAAAAACCAGAAACAAGGAACCGTTTTTACTATTAGGTCGATTCCGTTCATAACAAAAAACATGAAAACTATGCAACAAAAATAAATCATTGTACTCACCTGTATTTACTATAATGTCTGTTGAAGTTGGAGCAATAAAAGGCAATGTGAAATTAACCCGAAATAAAAATAATAAATAGTATACATGTATATAAAATATTATAGCCTATAGAAACGATATTATTTTTATTATATTACCGGAATAAATATTCGTAATCAGATAACAAATATTTATTCCGGTCACATCCCTGGATACGGGGAAATTATCCGGCACAATTATTTTAATAATTCAACTGCCTTTATGTCTCTGCCGACCAATTCAACAGATTTTTCTGATAGAACAGTGAAATAAACATACTCACCTGTCTTATCTGTCTACTCTGCAGTTCGGGAGTTGGATCAAGTCAATTTGAAACGAATTAAATTGAGTTTAAACTGAAAATAAAAGCAATTTTTAATACTTACAAAAATCGTTTCTCTTTCCAAAAACTGTTGTGTTGTGTTTTGACAGTTCAATGAGAAAAAAAGGCTGCTGTGATAGCGATTCGCTCAATTCGTGTAGTTTTATTGTGATTATAGCAGAAGCTTAGGGCAGTGCTGTCTGCGGGTGGCAAGGCGGGGTAACAATCCGGCACTTCTGTAGCACTTTTCGTCACTCGGTCGACACTGTGCTTATAACCGCTCGAAAATATAGGAATCTGGGAAGGTTATATACGTTGGGAAAATGAGTCGATTTCCAGAACAAAGTAGCCATTGAAATACTTTCCTCAAACCTTCAACAAACAAACAATGGAAGAGATTAAACTTCTGGATCGAGCCTACGATCTTTGCGTTGATTTGGAGCAGCACCTGCAGGAGACTCTGGATTTCGTCAGGCAGCTAATGCGAAAATACTCAATCGATGAGGAGTCCCTGAATGGGACACGCATAAGTACGAAGTTTTCGAATGAAAGTTCGCTCTGGTCGTGCTGCAATTTGAGCTTTCAAACAAGCAGCGAGACCATTGTAGGAAGTGAAACCTTTGAAGGAAGTGAAATGGATGTTTTGAACCGAAGTGCTGATGAATCTTCGGTGGACGAAGAGGATACAAGCATTCGGCTCTGCAGGACTCCATCGGAGATACGAAGAAGTGGAAATTGCATGATAACGAAAGCCTTCAAAATTGAACGAGATATGGAGAAGCGACTGAAACATTTGGAACACAAGACACAGAAACACGGTATTGGAAAACGCATGGAATACTAAATCACGGTAATAATTAATGTACTTCGTTATCAAACTACCAATAGTATCGATTTGCTTTTTCTTAAAGAAATAACAATTATATCACACCTTGTTTTTCAACTGAAAACATACCCTTCAGACATTTATTCTTTTCGCGAAACGAAGCGTGGCAACAGGAAGTTTACTGTTGCAGTGGAACAAAAAACTAATTGCAACATTCCGTCTCACCACCGCGCCGGTCAACTATTGCACCATCTATTCCCCTGAGCAAGGAGCCAAAGGACTGTTGCGCTTCGATCCGTTCGTTGGTATGCCACGGCGGTTACTTTCTAACGTAATAAAAGCGCCAGCGTCGTTTGCTGTCGTCGTTGGCCTCGTTCTTGCCATCGCTGGGGTTTCCCCCGTTCGGACACTTCCTGTCCTTCCCAGAGTACGGACTCCGTGGTGCCCGAGTGAATGCGCGCTGCTTTTTAATTGAATTCAACGCAATTATTTTCACTCTCCATATAAATGTAAACACATTCATTTCGCTTGACATTGAATAATTCCCTTGTAAATATGTTAAATGAAGCGAAACGGTGGCTGTTTCGGGAGATCGGGAGAATGCGAGGGTTCGCATATTTATGGCGCTTCCTTCCTCTGTTGGTCAGCAGCAGCGGAAACGGAGTGAAAATGTGCGCCTTCAATAATAATGGTGGATGGAAAATAGTTTCGTTTCCCTTAGTGACGGAATCGTTCGGTGGAAAATAACATCTTCTTGCAATCGTTTCAATCTAACACTTCGTCGATTCCGAATTCCCAACCAGTTCGGACTAAATTGAATTCATTTCAACGTAATCCTTCTCTGCTGGCTTAGCTTAGCCACTACAAATTCTTTTTCCATCCCGTCCAGCATCAAACCGTCCAAAGTTTAGATTGCTTTCCCACAAATCACCGCCACGAGTTTTCCACTGTGGGAGAGTGAAATCTACCAATCATACAATCGCAACCGCTTACAAGACCAGGCCAGGCCAGGAGGATTAAGAGGTACTTTCCGTGCATCAAAGCAAAGCAGAAGCGAATCGACTTCATCTCGTGGAGCAGGAGCGAAAAAAAAACAACTTGGATTTATTTATTCGACTCACGAAGGAAGCGCTTCACTCCACATTAGGGAAGCAAATCTACTGCATTAAAACACTTTCCACCGGCTGTGGATTTGGACTTCTCCGTTTAGGTTTTCTGTTGGTCTCTTTGTTCTTAAATATGGAGCCGTAACGTGCTTGCATTGAATAAATACCTTCTTTGTTTGTTGAAGCGCTTCCTTTTTTGTCATAACCCTACAAAAATAATTTTTAATGACGTTCTATCAAAAATCTCAAAACTGGATACAGGCCGATAGCTGGATGTTTAAGAAGGATCTTAGCTACATTTTATAATAGGAATCAACAGAAAAAGGCGCTATTTTTTTAGGAAACACTTTTTTTGTCCATATGCGATCGTAAAATCTCAGTAGATATGAGCTAGCAGATTGAGGTAAATGCTTCAATATTTCATAATGAATGATATCAGTTCCTGGAGAGGATTCTTTACACAAATTCGAGGCAGATGTAAATTCAAGTGTGGTAAATGATTTATAGTAAGATTCGTTATTATCTGTCACTGATAACTGCAATTTTTCTTGCTTACCTAAAAGTTTAACAATGTCAGCATAGGGTTACCATATCTACAGAATAATCTGTATTTACAAAGATTTTTTGAACATTTTAAAATCAAGAATCTGTAGTTACAGATTACAGATTTTTGAAAATAACGTTCCAAAATGAGTTATGGGTTGATGTAAATAATATTTTTCCCCATCTCATTAATTTTATGTATATACTGGCTGACCCGGCGAACTTCGTCCCGCCCAAATTGACGTTTCCTTACTAGGCAAACGTTCATGTGTTTAATCCCCGAACTATTTTTTAATTGATCTTCAAATTGGTCTTTGTCAAGGCTGAGGCGAATGAACTTTGTAGTTTACAGCTTCTAAAGTAGAAAGTAAATGAATTATTAAATTCGCAATGGCTGTCAACAAACACGGTGGTGTGAATCAATGAAGTCTATCTATTACTTTATTTTATGTTGTTTGAATTTAATCACGTCAAAACAAGCGTTATTCCACCTGAAAATCCACATTAGTGCAAACACATAAATTTTTCGACTCGACATCACAGTACCAGAAATGCCTATGAATTAATGAGAAGCAGAGCATGCACGAACTTGGGTCTTACACGTATTATAAACTACGGTCGATCAAAATTTAATATACTTCGTAACGACTTGAAGTCCACAACTAACAGCAATATTTTTAAAAGTAAGCTTAAACAATATATAAACAGGAACGTAAGCGAATATATCCTTTAAGTGTAGTTCTATTTTTTTTCTCCAAATTTTTTAGTTCGAGTTATCATTGTTAAATTTTGTTTTGTATTTTTTCGTGAATCCATTCAAAGGAACTATGTTCCACTGGGATTTCACTGTTTCTTTGTCCGTAATTATACGCTTCGCGTTTTTTTAAAATGATAGTAAGTGTCCACTACCAGTGGAGTGCTGAGCCCATATCTTGAAATATGAGCGTCCAAAAAATTAGCGATCTATGGATGAAAAATAGCGAATTGCTGATACACAAATATAAGCATATAAGTATAAGCAAGCAAAAACTTTTTATAAAGTAGGTTAAAAAATACGGACATGGTTCCGATTTTGTCAGAAATCATTCACGGTTTGCGCATTATAAAATTTGTTCTAAAACTGGTTAGTAACCATGAAAAAAATCGGCTCAAACGTAAAACAAAGGTTTGTTGTACGTATTAGCTTTAAGTGTTAATGGAAATCGCTTTCAAAATTATATTTATTGGCGATCTAACGAACAAATCTACACCTAGGCGGCGCTGAGGTGAAAGTGATGATGGTTTTAAATTTTACAATGTGAGTTTATAGAAGGTTTGTAGTTCTTTCCATAAATCGCGATGTTATAGTCATAAAAGATTATTTTATTGCGACGAGTTTGGAAGAAATTTAATTCTGCGCAATTTTATATATAACATGTTATTTTCTTACCTCTTTCAGTAGTGAAAAATTTATAAATGTTGACAATGGTTGAATCAAAAAAGGAAATTCGAGAGCACAATCAAAACCAAGTGGAATAATGCATGGTTCCTGCATGTGAGAACTACCTTGGAAATACCGGAAGTAAAATATACGTGATTTATTTTTGAGTTTTAGGTTACATTATCATCATTTTCTTAGTTCAAAAACAAAATCCAGATGTCTCACCGATCGTTTACGTTTTGCGTTAGATCGCCAATTGAATTTTCATGAATATTATTTTTCATATATAGAGGGGCTAGATGGTCACACTAATTGCTCGTTTGAGAGCAACGCATATCAAATTTTCAGGTATGCCGTGTTTCATAACGCAAGCTATAAACAAATATAGAAGTATATGTTTTACTGCTAAACCCAGTGTATTTGCAACGAGATAACCACCACACAAACCATTTGCAATATAATTGGCATATATTTATATTTTTTGCTGTGAAATTTTCATTAAATATAATAAACGCTATCATTGAATATCAAAACCCACAATAATTCATTCAGTAATGTAGCATACCTGGAGGCAATTTCTATATACTTTGGGGCGAACGGTACAAATGTCATCAAAACAAATGTAAGCAAGAATGCAAACGGTTGTGCGCCGCAGGGATGCCAGGTAATTTTTTTCAAAAGCCTTGATATGATACGAGAAAATGTCTTCACCGAAATATTGGAGGAAAGTTCTTCGCACAAAAACGGAACTGTGATAACTCTATTTGTTTATTTCAGCTTTGAAATTTTGGTTGTAACTCAAATCATATCCACGAAACTAATTGTAGAAAAGATATGTAACTGTAATATCTTCGATTTGTGAAGTGGTCGTTTGAAAGATCTAGGTTAATCTATTGTATAGTAGGGCCAAAATAATATAAATTCAATGTCACAATCATTCGAATTTTCGAGCGTTCATTTGCTAATGTCTTCTAGAGACAATATGTATTCAGACCGCTTCGTTCGCTGAGACTAAAGCCCTACTTTATTGACGATAGTTTCGGCCAATAGTTAGAATTTCATGGAAATAATATCTTTTAAAAATCCACGTACGCTATCATACTGAAATGTCTTCACATATTTCATAATGTCTTCAAAATATCTCTGAAGACATGTCTTCAAACCTGGCATCTCTGGTTCGCCACAAAGTGGAAGAGAGACGAAATCGCTAGAAAAGATTGTCTGACTAATTTTCAACGATAATTTGAAATTTTCATTAATTTGTTTTTTTTACTTGCTACATTATATTAGTTAACTGGTTTTAGTTTTGATTTAATTAATTAATTTATAATGAAGGAAACTTCTAATGGAAAAGCGCTTATTATTTGCTCAAAAATAGCATGCCTACTATTGACCAATTTACTCCGTGTGTGGGATTAGTTGGTCAATTTATTCTGAAATACAAAGACGTGAAATAAAACAAAAATGTCAATTAATTGATTCTCTGGTTATTTTTCATTGAGAGGGTAAAAGGTAAGCTTCATTGTGGTACATAACATTCTAACGCAAAAATTCGTACTACAAAGTTATAACCATATTTATTCAAAAACTAGCAGACCCAGCAAACTTCGTTCCGCCCGAAATAGTTTTTTTTTGTTATAAATACCTTCAAACATTCACGTTTTATTGTTAAGCGAACGTTCATTGGTCCAAACGCAGAACTTTTGATTGATTGATCTTCTAATTGACCCTTTACAATTTCCTTTCACTTTAAATTTCCTAGTACTTCTACCAAAACTCGTCATTATTTTCAAACACAATTCTCGTTCAAGATTTTTCAATCACTTGCAAATAACATGTTTCTCCCTTACATGGAATACATATTTGATACAGAAAATGTAGTTAGCTTAGTTCTTGAGTTATGCAGAAATTTGTGTTTCATTTGTATGGCAGCCCACCTTTAGAGAGGGGGGTGGAGTGTTTAACCAACAGAGAAACATTTATTGCACCCTAAAACCTCCACAGGCCTATTTTGGTTGCATTTACTTGATTAATCCGCGAGTAATGTAGAAACTTTTGTTTCATTTGTATGGCAGCCCTAATTCCGTAAAAAACAACAAAGTTCCAGAGCGTCGATTTTTGACAAAAAAAAAAAACAATTTTCGAATTGACAGTAGATCGCGACGTTTCATGCAATTTGAAGACATTTGGCAGTTTTTCGTGGGAATCAATCATCAAGTTCGCTTTGAAAATCCGAGATACCATTTCTTAAATAAGTGTCTTTTTCATATCAGTAGCCAGGTATGAATAGCTCCGCAACAGAGACAGAAGTATCATCAAAATCGAACAAAAGTCAAATAACTTTCGTCGATCTGTCAATCGCTGCTCCAGCTCCCAATATAAGAGCCTTGCTATTACAAGCAATCAAATAACCTCCTCTGCTTCATCGCTCATAAAATATTTATCGATGGCGGCAATAAATAAATCAATCAAAGTCGGGCGTTTTTCATAACTTGCTCTCTTCGGGACGGACACACACACAGACAAACCACACAATTTCAAAGATTGATATCGTCGGCTCTCCTGTCCTGCGGCAACAGAAGCATAACAATAAACCAAACCGAGCGGAAGCGGAGAGAAGCTGTGGGAATGAAGGTAAATATAGGCTGGGAACGACCGAGAAAATTTTCATCGCAAAATAATCACTGTCGATGCTTTCCCCAGCCTGCTTGAGATTCAGCTCCTGCCGATGAGAGCTAACAAATCGAACGGACGAACGAAAAATGGGAGCAGCTTGACCTCCATGATAAGTGATACATTTTTAATCAATTGCGATCCAGAATACATTTTTTAAAAACATTTTTTTTTGACACAATGCGGAAAGAATGCATCGATGCGACAAAGAATCAACGCATTATTTGTGCACCCTATGATCCTTCGATTAACTCTCTCAACAACTGAAAGTCTTCCTAATCACGGTGATTTTCCCACACCGACGGCAAAGTTAACACCGCTGGGAAACAAGCGATTTGATTACCGAGGATCCTTTCATCCTTTCATCTCCTCTTTTTTGTTGTTTCAACGCTTCTATATTTGTCGTCTCTGGTTTCTGGCCCCCAGACAGTGTATCGTCAATTGATATTCGCACCGTAAACAAAACGATGCGTTCTAAGCCTTCCTTGGTGCAGTGCGGATTCGAGGTATCGCATGGATCGTTTGATGCACAGAGTGTCTCACGCAAAAGCGCTTTCCCAAGGTGCATCTAAGCTTTGGGATACCATCGGTAGCCGCATTCTACCCACGGTGAACGATGACGATGACGACGATGACAATGAACGATGTGTGGTGCATATTGAAGCGAAACGACCCACAGGAATCATTTTCCGTTTTCTCTTGTGGCTCTCGATTGAAGAGCCTCACGTTGAACTTTGAACGGAACTGCTTTCCGTGTTTGTTCGTCGGTTTATGCAATTTATGCGGCATAAAGAGTGAGTGTGCGGAGAGTATTGAGTGATATGATAAAATTTAATTGGTATTAGGCACTTAATTACCCGTTGATTAGAGTATAGTTTAATTAAATTGTAGCAAGTAACGAACATGTGAGTGAGGTTGATTAAAAGTGAGTATTTAGCCATATGGATCAGTTTTTGGAATCATGAAATAGCCCCACTTTCTTTGATAAAATTCCAAAATATATAACGATACTAAACACGCAGTGCTTGAAAAACTAGTTTGGTTATTTTAAAGTTGACTTTTAGTCTTGATAAAGGCTGTTGACTGAGTAAAAAATTCAGAAATTTCACTGAATTAATTTGAGAGTGCATTGAATTACCGTAGGAAAAAATGCGTCAAGAATCAATCCTTTACGTTGGCAAATTGACTAAACTGTTGAATTTTCACAAATCCACGAAGTGCCATGCTATTTGGACAACTTCTCACCATCAGCAGCAAATTCAGAAGTGACAGACGTATTGGATTTGCTCTATAAGTGTTTGTATTCATGAATTTTTTTTTACTCCATAGTTACTGTATATTAGAAACATTGAGGAAAATATTTTTGACGTAGGACTACGTCTTTCGGAAAGCATGTTACGTTTTTATGAAATGAAATCAACGTTAATTATTATTTTCACTACGAACGAATTCGGATGATTAGCATACAATCGAATCGGGAAATGATTTGTTTGATATGATATACAGGTAAACTTCGATATAACATACATTTCACTTTCAAAATTGTACGTTGTATCGAATTGTACGTTATATCGAAGCATAATAAAGTACTCACAAACGTAGTCTATAATACATGATTGTGTTGCTGTTTTAGTAAATTTAATGAATAACTTCAATCAGAAGACGATGCCAGCCTGTCTCATGATGTTTACCTTCGTACTGTTGATTAAAGCATGATTCATTTAGAATCCGGAATCACAATTTCGGGATTGATTGACGGTACAAAACTTGTTTATCGGTATAGATCGTAAAAGGCCTTCCATATAAGTATGGTCGGAACCTTTTGGTTGCAAAATATATAATTCCAATAATTCTTTAGCCGTAGTGGAATAATTATTTCTCAGCTTTCGAAAGTGTACGGGAAAGATAAGCTATGGGCTTCTCCTTTCCATCTTCCATTTGTGACAGTACCGCGCCAATAGCAATATTGGAGGCATCTGTTGTCAGCAGAGAGGGTTTATCAAGGTCAGGATAAGCAAGAAGCAAATCTGAAGACATGATTTGTTTTAACTTTGCAAAGGCGTTCTGAAATTCTAATGTTTCGAAGTTGATAATCTTGCTCTTTCCTCTTAATTGACTAGTAAGAGGTTTGGCAATGTTGGAAAAGCCTGGTATGAACCGCCGATAATAGCTTACGGTTCCCACCGTAAGTCTTTGAGTCTTTGGTATAGGTCATTTGAAAACTGCTCCTACCTTGCAAGGATTTGGTCTCACTCCTTCTGTTGTGCCCTAAGAATTCGACTTCCTTACGGAGGAATTCCGATTTATCACATTGCACTTTTAGGTTAGCTTCTCGGAGAGTCTGCAATATTTTCGTTATATCCTTAACATGTTCTTTCAAAGATGTCGAGAATATGATGATATCGTCCATATAAACGAAGCATCTAATTCCCAAGTGTCTTCTAAGAACTGAATCCATTAATCGTTGAAAGGTTGCAGGAGCATTCTTCAATCTGAATGGCATTCGAACGAATTCGAATCTGCCGTGGTCGATGTTGGAAGCGGTTTTCGGTATATCCATCGGATTTATTTTTATCTGATGGAATCCGCTTGCTAAATCCAGCATGGTGAAATACTGAGCTTTTCCAAGGCGGTCGAGTATTTCACTTATCTCCGGAATAGGATATCGGTCCGCAGGAGTTTTCTCATTCAACTTCCTGTAGTCCACAACTATCCGGTATTTTTTCTTACCCGAATTGTCCCACTTTTTTGGGACCACTCAAATGGGCGACGTCCGAGGAGATGACGATTCACGATTTATACCCGAATCAAGCATTTTTTGAATTTGATTGGATACTTCTTCTCTTAAATGGTACGGATACTTGTAGGTTCATTGGTGAATGGATTTGTCATCGCAGGTATCAATGCGATGTTTGATTTCATGTGTAAAGGTAAGCTTTTGGTTGTCCTCAGTTCTCGTTTTTCCTTCAAGTGTCCAGTGGGAATATTCAACTTGGAGCTCTTCTTGTTCTGGTCTAAAATTAAAGACTCGTTCTCAAAAGGTTGTACATTAATCGTTTTCCCATGCTCATTGGTTGTTAAATGAACCATTGCCTGATTATTTTTGGCTAGATATAAGCCTGGTTACAGTGTCACGCTGGGAGTAAGATTTATCTCATCCTTAACGAGAAATGTACCATCAGCAGTTGTGCAAATCTTAAATAAATTTTCGTTTTGCTCTTGGAAATTCAAGGAGGAAGGAAAATATTTTGAAAGTGTGTGTTTTTTATCTCCTATTATCAGCTGGTGGTTCTCGGAATCCACAATAGCTTTCATATATTTTTTTTTATTAAATCGTTTATTTTTACAGGCTCAGTTACATAAGTTTAAAGGAGCCAAACTCCTATCTGTATTGTTACAAGTATATATAATCATTTTTCATTAATTCTAGTGTTAATGAAGTAGAGAACCGATTACTCGCGGTTTGCTCGAGTTTAGAAGGGTGACATTTTTTTCAGGAAAAGGAAGGGATATAAGGATATGTTGACAATGTTCACACTCACATTCGCACTCACATTCATCATACTCAATTCTTAAGCCTATCTTATATCTAATATGTATTTACATTTCACCTTATTCTATTGTTAGTAAGAAGGGATTTAATTTCTCGCGAAGGAAAAGGAAAAGGAAAATATAAGGATATAAGGACAATCACACACGAAGATCGATAACTTTTAAGAAGACGTATATTTGGGACATGTAATCAAGGTCTAACCGAGCCAACACATCTCTCACCGGCACATTGGGCTGTCTTCCTCTGGCCCGAAGAGAGTTTTCTAAATTCGATCTGGCAACACACCTCGCACGACCAAACAACGTGTTCGATGTCGTGGTAACCTTGGCCACAAGCACAGATATTGCCATCGGCAAGATTAAAACGAAAGAGTAGCGCGTCTAACGAACAGTGATTGGACATGAGTCGAGAGAAGGTGCGAATAAAGTCCCGACTCAAGTCCAGACTTTTGAACCATGGTTTGAGGCTAACCTTAGGGATAATCGAGTGAAGCCACCGACCCAATTCATCTTCGTTCCACTTACGTTGCCATTTAACGATGGTATTTTTACGGACTAAAGAATAAAATTCAGTGAAGGCGATTTGACGCTGATAAATATCGCCTTCCATTGCACCTACCTTTGCCAATGAGTCAGCCCTCTCATTACCCGGAATTGAGCAATGTGAGGGGACCCAGACAAAGGTAATGACATAACAGCGTCTGGTTAAAGCACTCAAAATTTCTCGTATTCTCTCAAGGAAGTACGGCGAGTGCTTTTCCGGCCTCACTGAACGGATAGCTTCGACAGAGCTAAGAAATAGCTTTCATATGAGCCAAATTCTCGTAGCCAATTAGGCCGTCAAAAAATGAATGAAATTTGAATATGTGATATGGAAGTTTCTCGTTGAATGCATTAGAAAAAAGATTCACATGTACTATTTTATCAATGGTGAATTTTCCATCTTTGTTGGTTACTATTGAAGGATATTTTGCTTTGGAAGGCTTTTTAGCATGCTCTGGATTGATATACGACTTATTGGCTCCTGTATCGATAATAAAATTAAGGTAGCCTTTTGACGTGAACAGTCTAAAGTAGGGAATGAAATTTAAGTTTCCGCGTTCCGCGCCCGTGCATCGTGAAAATTCAATTCATCGCTCTCGGAATATACTTCTTCCTTCATCTTTTCTTCTTCCTCGTCATCATCTTCTACAGGGTCCATCTCCTCTGTGTTGTTATTTTCTATTCGAGTTTTTTGATAGAATGGACGTCGTTGAGCTGGGGCATCGGATTTCTTGAACGAACTTTGTTTATTCAACGTATTAGATTGCGGGGCGTTAGATTGTTGTTGCTGCGAGACGTTTGTTTGTGCGTGCTGTGCTTTGAACGATTTAAATTTACTGTGATAGTTTTGACTGGTTTGATTCGCGTTTCCGCGTTCTGATTAAGTAATACTGCTTGGTGCGCTTCTTCTAGATTTTTGGGCTTGAAGCTCCGAATGATGGAACTTAATGGTTCCTGAATGTTATCTAAATACTTAGACACAGTAATTATTTCAATTATCTCGTGACCTGTCAATGGATTGGACTGAAGGTTGGCCTTCAGTTTGGTGTTTGTCTCTTTCATCTCATTTTAAAACCGTAGATGACTTTTGTCACCTTTCTTTGTTCTAAATAGGGTTGATAAATTTGTGGCAAAATCTTTCTCGTCACCATAGTGTTCGACGAGTATCTTTTTGATACCGTCGATAGTATTCGGATTGCCATTAGCGCACAACACTGTGCGGGCATCACCTTTCACTTTGTTTTGACGTAGGACTACGTCTTTCATTTCTATACCGGGGTGTAAAATCAAAGTTTCGAAAACGAAAGCGTTACGCCGGAGACCGAGATTTTGAGCGTTAATAGCTCCTAAACAACTGAACGAAATGGTATGATAAACACTTCATTCGAAAGATAAAATGTCTACGCGTTATATACTTGTTACTTTTAGATTCAAAAACTTGTTTCAATAGTCTTAAAATTGCTTTCAAAACAGGCTATTGAAATCACCAATCGGTATATAAGCGAGCGGCGCTCGGAAATCCACTCAGTTCTAATTGAACAGCGATTGGAGCATGTTGTCGCTGTTGCGGTGAAGCTCTTTATTTATCATGAAAGCGCGGATGAACGGTCTCACCAAGAGCCTGTTTGTGCACCCTAGGCCAGAAGGGAATCTATCAGGAGGAGAGTGATGCCACAAACGGTTCCCTGGGAAGACATCGCTACACACACATACATGCGCGGCTATTAACAGGTGGTTATCGAGTTGGCATTAACCACTGGTGGGCTTCCAGTATCGAGGAAAATGTGGAAATATCTAATCGTTACTGAAAATAATCTGCCAGTTCCTTTGGGAATTTTCAAAATATATTCATGTGAAAGAGTTTAATTGAATGTTTTCTATCCATGTTACACTGTGACCAAATATGTTTCAATCAAGTGCTATGAACAGGTGGTTATCGAGTTGGCATTCACCACTGGTGGGCTTCCAGTATCGAGGAAAATGTGGAAATAACTAATCGTTACTGAAAATAATCTGCCAGTTCCTTTGGGAATTTTCAAAATATATTCATGTGAAAGAGTTTAATTGAATGTTTTCTATCCATGTTACACTGTGACCAAATATGTTTCAATCAAGTGCTATGAACAGGTGGTTATCGAGTTGGCATTCACCACTGGTGGGCTTCCAGTATCGAGGAAAATGTGGAAATAACTAATCGTTACTGAAAATAATCTGCCAGTTCCTTTGGGAATTTTCAAAATATATTCATGTGAAAGAGTTTAATTGAATGTTTTCTATCCATGTTACACTGTGACCAAATATATTTCAATCAAGTGCTATTAACAGGTGGTTATCGAGTTGGTATTAACCACTGGTGGGCTTCCAGTATCGAGGAAAATGTGGAAATATCTAATCGTTACTGAAAATAATCTGCCAGTTCCTTTGGGAATTTTCAAAATATATTCATGTGAAAGAGTTTATTTTAATGTTTTCTATCCATGTAACACTGTGACCAAATACATTAGGTTTTGTGATTTTTCAATCAATCGCAATCAACAGGATAGCTTCTGAAGATTATTCTTCCCCATCAGTAGGATATTTCCGTATCCAATATTGGATGCATAAAACCTTGTGCCTCCAACGTAACGCTCTCGTTTTCGAAGTTCTCCAAATATTCATTCATTCAGAATGAATTCAGATTCAACTTCATACAAATGATCTCTAAATCAACGATAGTCCTACGTCACCCTTGCGGTTATACCATAGATATAACCCACTTCCTGTTTTTTAAAGTCCTTATATAAAGGCTACTGAGAGAATATCCCCCATTTTGATTTTTGATTTTAAAGTCGTTATATAACTCATCGACTTCATCTATCCATGCGGATAGTTCCTTTTTATTGCCCATGAATTCGGACAAATATTTGAAAAGGTCGGGGAGCTTAAAAGCGTCGCCGCCCTGAGATGGTCTGGCCATCATTTGGGATCTTAGCTCTGCCAACTCGACCCTGAGCTCCTCCAATTCAATTTCATGGCTGTTGTCGTTGCGAGCCGACAGCCCTTCTCTAAGCTTCTCTAAGCTCAACCACCAAAACACTGGGATTAATACACTAACACCTTATTGCTATCAAGCACGATACAGAAAGAGCAGCGCGGCTCGCCCTCTTTCACACTCGCCCGGTTCGCTTATATTGCCTAATTTTGCTAACCTATGCGCATTCCGCGCCCCCATGCCTGATTGGCGCGCGCAGTATGGCGTGATAAACAACGTTGCGTGCTAACTGATCTAATTTACTAATTTACCTAACAGTGTTTTCCTAACTCTACGAGTCCGATTCGACTGAAATTTTGACAGTAGCTGTTCTGTTCAGCGTTCAGTGTATACTTGAGAGCGGATCGAGTTCTGTGAACGCGCACTGTTGCTGACGGAGATGATTTGGTACGGGCCGGAGGCCGTCATATTTGTTTACAATCAATGGAAAGATGGTATTATGCGAAATTGAATTGTTACGATAAGTTGAATTAAATAAAAGGAAATATAGATAAATAGATAGTTGGATAGAATCTAGAACCGAATTGAAGTAGTTGTTGCTGAAGAATTTAAATAGAAAACTAAAATGTAAGGAAAATAATTATTTGTACCTATGTAATTTAAACATGAAAATAATTACAGCTTTGAGTGCTTCAAAGTAACAGTACTCCAAGGATTGTTTTTTTACGAACGAAACAGTAGCCGTTTACGAGAATGCAATATACGATAAGTAATCTCTCTTGCGATACTGACACCATCGGACGATGAGGCTAAGTACTTATCGGACCGCTCTCGTAGGATGTACACAGACATCAAACACTGCCACACGGCAACAGTGCTGAGATGAATTATTGTAATTTAAGCTCCGCCTGATGGAAACATGCTCACACGGTGAGAGCGTGAAGGCAGAGTTTGCAGTTTCTATAAATCGGAAGGAATGAATGATCTTTGGGTTGAAGTCCAATAAAAACAAGTCTAGATTCTGCCAGCGAGCGGTCAATACCACTTTGGAGACACGATTTTACATTTTTTGGGTGCACGAATAATCATTATTACGCTATTGACAGCTAAATGCGTAGATGCTGTCTGAAAATCTGTACCTTGCTGGTGGTATCGGTTCCTATGCAACGGGGTGTCACAGAACGAGTTCCAATGAATATTTTGAACCTTGAGGTCAACACCTGAAGGCGTCCATTTATGTTAACAATTGGTTATTTTTCATGAAAAATCGCTGTTTAGAAGCTCATAAAAAAGAAAAAATGAGATATCAAAAATGTATATGTAATGCTTTAGATAACTCATTTTTATATGCTGATAAACAAAACTTTATTCGATCGAGTAGATCCTGAGAAATCGATATGGTTTCGAGAAAAACGCGTTTAAAAATCCGTACAGAACTATACGATGACAGATGTACAGTGTCGATGCGATATTCATTTTTAGTGTCTGGTAAAGACATCTGTTTAGGGATGTCATTTTTACTTCATGTTATTTGATCACATGGAGTCCTGACCCTTACTTAACCATTTGTCGATACACTTCCTGATATTTTCGCTAAAACTCTTCATTAAAAATATACAAACATTATCAAACACATTTATTATTTATAACAATTTATCTCACCATGTTATCTCATGAATGGAATTGACTGATTTTATATTGATGCTGTAGATACCTCAGGAGCGAAGTGGAGCGAAATGTGCGTAACAGGATTCGGTTCGTAATATTTTAGAAACCTCTGTTCTGAAGCACTGAAAGTCGCACACATTGGAGCCATTCAATTTCACAAAGAGGTGGCAAGAGAAATGAGTCTGAAGCGGCAGCAGTTCGCGAGCAGCAGCCCTCCCTCGGAACCGAACCCTCTTTAAAATATTACATCCCATCCATAGGGATTTATCAACCGGGTTAAAGTAACTCTCCGACCGCATCAGCTTCTGCACACACAAATCCCGAAGCGAATAATTTTCCTCTGAAATCCCCAACTCATCAAGAGATCTGATTTCAGATAAGCGACTGTGTAAAAGCTGGAAAGCTTTGCGGTTGCTAAATAATGAGATGTTTTTCATTCACCTCCACGCCGCCTTCGCCATCCCCCACAAGCTTTTCATGTTTCTCTCCTCTTCTGCCGTCATGTTTTTGTGGTTACAGCCAGAATCCTGTGACCTCTCGTGCTTTTGCTTCGGCTATCTCGCTCCCACAGTCTCTTCTTAATATGAGATACCGCAGTGAGATCATCTTAAAGATATGGTGCGTTTGCAAACATAGACCTCGGCATATACCACTCAGAAAGGTTTGCATTCATCTTGCTCTCTTTGGACGCAATGCATGCAACGCGTGAAGCATATTTATCTATGCAAAAGCATAGCTCACTGCATCTGCCTGCCGCTCTCTTGTGGGAAAGATGTAGATTGTGGGATAACAAATGATGAGCACTCTGCACTCCACACCGAGACTCATCAGCACCTGAGTGCGGCACTTTTCCCATCCGAGTTTTAAATATATTTTCTACACGTTTTAAATGACGGCAAAAAAAAGTATGATTCAGAGTGTTTAATGGCGTACGGAAGTATGAAATCAAAACAATTCCAGCATAACGAAGTAATTGATGCTAACGTGGCACGAATTGCGCAACTGCTGAACCTGCTGATATTAACCGTACCGATGAGGTAGCCCGTATTTATGACATCCGTTCGCAGGAAGCAATTAGTCCAAAATATTACCGGAAGGATATCATACAACGATACTCGTCCTGTAGTATTGTGGTATTGTGGCAAATATTGTCTGTCTGTTTTCAGCAAGGATTTAAATTTGGGAGTCAATTCAATTCGGATTAAATCGTATGACTTTTTCTAAATTCACGTTATCATACAATGTTGAGAAAATCGAAATTATTCTAATAATAATAACGAATAACGAATAATAAGGCACAACTAATTGAAAGTGGAAGTGTGCTGTTAATATGAGGAAGAGAGTAGAATTGCTTCATGACGTTACCATATTCCATCACCCGTTGCAAGCAATATCTAAGTATATCAAATTAAAACCGGAACCATTTGATTTTACCCAAGAATCCGTTTGCTTATTGTTTCAAAATTAAACAGTAACAGTTTTAACTTGTTTTGCAGGACCTTACTGAACTACTGAACTTTATTATTTTCAAGCACCAGTATTGTTGTTTTTTGTTTTAAGTATTTAGTTTTAAGTCTGTCTGATTCTTATGGACTCGGAAACTACTGAACCGATCAACATGAAAATTAGTATTTAGGGGTTTTCGGGGCCGGGGAGGTTTTCGTGATAGTTTGAGACCCCTCCCCCCTCTCTAAGGGGGGGCTGCCATACAAATGAAACACAAATTTCTACATTACTCGGGAATTAATCAAGCAAATGAAACCAAATTAGGCATATGGAGGTTTTAGGGTGCAATAAATGTTTCTATGATGGTTATTCTCTCCACCCACCAGTTCAAACATATAATCTTTTTTGCTAACAAATACGCGAAAAGCTTTGCTGCCTTGTTTCCATTTGATTTGACTATTTTTGGATTGGGACTATCGCAAGTTATCCGTCTTCGATAACCTTGGGATGGTTGGTAAAATTACAACACAGCATGGTTCTAAACTGTCTTCCACCAATGGATGATTTCAAATACGTTTCATCCGTTGGATTATTCGGCAAAACGATACAAAAAATCTCACAATGAAAGATGAAAGGAAGTAATGGACTGCTATGAACAACTTTTTGAGTAATGAACTTTTATAATGTTTTAGTCTCAAATGAACCTTTTGTTCCAAAACATATGAATTTTTTAAGCTTTAGCCTGACAGTGCTGAGAGTTCAATACCTTGACAACTTTGCCTACTGACTATGTTAGTAATATGTAACCGATTGCTCGCGGTTGATCCAGGTTAATACAGCTCGGAGTCGATTATATACAGACTCGAACATATACTGATTCGATTATATACAGTTTGAATTTTTCATAAATTTCAAATATGGTTGATTTCAAGAAAAAATGTAATACTCCAACGTTAAGGCGAAATTTAATTGGCTATTATAAATACAGTGGAGTGCACCCGTGGCCGAGTAGTTAGCGTCAAACCTAACATGCCGGGAGTTCGGGTTCGATTCCCGTTCTGGTCGGGGAAATTTTTCTTCAAAGAAATTTCCTCTGACTTGCACTGTGGTCACGCGTATTCTAGAGCTTGCCACTCAGAATGCATTCAAGGCGTGTTATTTGGCATAGAAATCTCAACTAAGTACTAATGAAAATGACGCAAGTAATACTACGTTGAGACGGCGGAGTTCCTCTAGGAACGTTAGTGCCATATAAGAAGAAGAAGAAATACAGTGGAGTAAAAATTATGGTTTTTTAAGGGGGTAGTACACTATGGAAACTTGAAAAAATTTTAAAAATATATATTTCTGGCCTAAAATGTTCTCTGGTATGTCTACTTTGCTATAGTTTTTGTCCCAGGTTTGTCCGATGCTCCGTTGCTCCGTTCCAAAGTTACAAGCTAATTAGTGGACCTAATTCTTACGTTAAGGAGCGCGAATCCAAAATTTAAAAAGCGTTTTTATCGAAACTATGTTTTGCCAACTGGTGGGAGTTCTAACTCCGGAACGGTCCATCCGATTTTGATAAAATAGGTTTCCCCAGATTCTCCACTAAATTTCCTGTCATCATATGTAGGTTTGTTTCGATATTTTGAAAAATAAAATTTTGGCGAATGTTTCTGTCTCGATTTTCGAGGCAGAAACGCCACTTTTTTACTAAAAATATCGCCATTTCGTCAAAAATCAATATTTTGAAAATATCTTACGTACGATGACAAGAAATAAATCCCAGATTACGTAAAAAAATCATTGGTTGAAATCGGTCCACTAGAAAAACTTGTAGAAATTCCACCAGTTTACAAGGTTCTGGATGCAAGGGTTCAACAAATCGGTTGCGACAATTCAGGGGACAGTCCAATTGACACCAATTTATTTTTGGTTGTTGTGTAATGTATACCTATTCAAACTGTGATATCAAATTAATCATAGTAATTTATTTTCTCCTTGAAAAAA
Source organism: Toxorhynchites rutilus septentrionalis (assembly GCF_029784135.1). NCBI lineage: Eukaryota > Metazoa > Arthropoda > Insecta > Diptera > Culicidae > Toxorhynchites > Toxorhynchites rutilus. Next base: position 37,059,478 of record NC_073745.1, read on the forward strand.
ATCGCAAAAATCACATAGTTCTTACGATGTTCATGTACTACCCCCTTAAGATTATGATTGAATTCTCACCAGATATAAATGATGAGCACTCCTTGGTTCAGCCGACTAGGTCACATTTTATTTGCTCAATCCTGCAATCTTGCCAGCCAATACAGATCAAAGACTAAGTGACATTCTTAGCCGAGACGAGAGACGAATCTCAAGAAACCAATTTGAATTATGTTTCTGAGAAAAACGACTTCTTCGATAAAAAATTAATTTAACTGTCGGAGACGAATGAATCGAAAGATTTAAAATCTCTGTAAAGAAAGAAAGAAGAAGATTGAGATACGATTCGTTAGTCATCCAGCTAAAGACCAGACGGCAGCAAACGCTAGGCTCGAAAATGGCTTCTCTCAAGGAGGGATAAGAGTTTAGCTTTTTTCAAATTACTCTAACCTCTAATAATGAATTTGGCTGACCGCTGTCTAGAGTGTCACTAACTTTCCTGTACTCGCGCGAAAAATCGTGACTCGTGTACCCACAGACTTTGCGTGTCTCTGGAATATTGCTATTGTGTATTTTTAGGCGTTATTGGTATTTGTTGAAAGAGATTGATAAAATTTAATGAAAGACTTCAGAGAAATTTTCTTCTTCAACTTCATTGAGGGGGTCTCCGTAGCCACATTGGTTGCGCGTTCGCTTAGTAAGCGATCGATCGTGAGTTCAAAACTCAGGACCCTCATTGACCATCTTTGTGTTGTTACAGAATAGCTACGTCCACGCAACAATCATCAGCGATGGAGATCGATCCACGGTCGAAATAAGATCGATTCATCCATACAACGGCTCTGCTTTGCAAGACACATCGGGCTGCTGTTCTATAAATAACTCAACAATGATCAATCAACTGTCTCCGCTGTCCGGTGGTCAAACTGGATAATGGAAGAACAGAAAGAATACTCCTACGCCTAAATGGCTACTGTGTGAATGTACCATATGAAATGGTATAGAAGGAATACTGGCGAATAACAACTGTGTAATGTGCTAATTATAGATATAATAACCATGTGACATGTACACGATTAAAATTCGGCTCTGTTACAGCTAAAATGCTAATAAATGGGATAAAAAAAAACTTCATTGAATTATAATAGACGTCTAATTCAGCCACCTCATTTATTCTCGGTCTGTCAGACCTTGGCGCGAGTATAGGAAGGTTAACAGAACTTTTCGCAGTCACGTTATTTATATCTCTGTTCGGTGCAACGTGAAATATTGCATCATCATCGTTATATATACAGCACAACTAAGGTAACACAAAATGAATATGTCTATCGACCAATCAGAATGCGGGATTAGAATATTCTTAACATTGTTTAGCTGTTCAATAATAAGTTTTAAAGAATGTATAATCTACTACCGGACAGATTATTTTAGGTTTCTCTTGATTTAAGGTGGTGCGGAAAGAAAACAAGGTCACATTAATTTTGCGTACAATAATGCCTAAAAATAAAGCGGCAAAGTTTCCGGCATTATTTTTGTATTCCCTTATTATAATTTTCCAGTTTATCTTTTTTTTATCCCATTTATTTATTTTAGGCTCATTAGCATTTTAGCTGTAACAGAGCCGAATTTTAATCGTGTACATGTCACATGGTTATCATATCTATAATTTTATAGCACATTACATTACACAGTTGCCATTTGCCAGTATTCCTTCTATACCATTACATATGGTACATTTACACAGTAGCCATTTAGGCGTAAGAGTATTCTTTCTGTTCTTCCATTATCCAGTTAGACCGGAGAGCGGAGACAGTTGATTGATTGTTGAGTTATTTATAGCCCCGATGCAGCCCGATGTGTCTTGCAGAGCAGATCAGTTGTATGGATGAATCGTTCTAATTTCGACCGTGGATCGATCTCCATCGCTGTTGATTGTTGCGTGGGCGTAGCTATTCTGTAACAACACAAAAAAGATGGTCAATGAGGGTCCTGAGTTTTGAACTCACGATCGATCGCTTACTAAGCGAACGCGCAACCAATGTGGGTACGGAGACCCCCCAGCAGTGTTGTAAACGGTCGACATTTCTCTCAACCATCACATACTGCTCTTGCGCGAGAGTCACAGCTCAATATGTATTGCGAATGTGACCAAGAAAGCATTGCTCGGTTCCAACAGTCACCTCTGAAATAATCGCACAGCCGCAAACACGACAATCAATTGAACGTTTATATATTCTCTCCTTCTGTCGAACGTACCCAGAAGAGCGGTGAAAATATGCTATTTCCTTTCTACCATTCGTGCTCATAACCATTCTTTAATTCCGGCTACTTTGACTGTAGTTTTAATGTCATTTGACATTAAAACTGCAGTGGTATGCATTCTTCTTCTCTCTTTATTCTGCATTCAAGCGTAGCTGCTCACATACATCAACCTGCTCACTCACACATCCATACACGATGGATGATATTTAGACGGATTGTTTAGATCAAAGCAACCGACAAACTATCCCCTATCAAGTGCGAATGTGTTGAATGAACTTTTCAAACGGTGAGCGTTCCCCGTGAACACTGTTGTTTAATTACGGGACGATGAACAGCTAATGAATAAGACGGAAAAAAACCGAAATGTCATATGACATTTTTAGGACGACGGTACTTTGACTGTTCATGTTATGATGTTCATTAATGACACAGCACATACGTCTCCATAATTAATGATACGATGGTAACCATTAACAAGACTGCCCCCCAGTTTATCTTGTACGTCACTATTTTTATTTTCGTGATATTGAATCAATCTTATTCATTGTCAGATATTTGATCAAAATCGCGATATGATTTAATATTGCTCTAATTTAATATTTTTTGGAAAATTTAGGAAACTACAGATCCATGGTTTAAAAAAGTCTGGAGAATCTGTGGAATTACAGTTTGTTTTATAGTTTAGAGAAACCTGGCCCGAGAAGAAATGAGCCTTATTTTATGAATTATTTACATTACTCTTACTTTTTCGTCATTTAAAATAAATAATTCTGACATGAAAACGCGTCAGTTTATGCGATAACTCATCGTACAACATTATTAGACACTGTATCCTTTTCTCGTGTGACAGCAAACAAAATCGAACCCACCGATGCGAGGCAGCACTGTGCAAATAATTGCATTAGGATCCGTATATTTCACACTCCCCATGTTTGCTTTCTGTACTCTGACAAGACAAATAGTCCCTGGAACGCAACCGAAGGCACTGTAGGAGGGTGTGCCGTTCATGTCGTGCTAAAAATAATGATAATAATAGCCTTTAACCCATTAACGACCAAGCTGTAAAAATTATTTTTCTGACGAAAGCCATTGGTGTAATTTCGATTATTAACGCTAAAGGAACTCCAATGTTCAATAATTATTTTTTTCCCATCTTCCATTTTCCGGGAAATGACTGTTCGAAAAATCGAACATTGGCCGAAACCCGCACTTTTTTATGACAAGTACAAACATACTGCGAACAAAAAGTCACTTCAATTAGCAAATATACGGTATTCGTAAATGCATCAATTTTGCATTCCGGGAAGAACAAGCACAGGATGAATGGATGTATAAACCCAAATTAATCCACCTAAGATGAGATGTGGCATTTCTTATTTCATGTAATTTTAACTTATTACTGACAGGGTGTTTCTTTCAAACGAAAGCATATGCCTTTTTTATTGTTGGTTGTGGAGGAATGTAAATGCTTAAAAATTACCTGCAAAGTACCAAAATAGTACAAAAAACAATGGCATAGAGGGTTGGGAGGTTATTATTCGGTATGGCGGAAAACCGTTCACATCAAAAATCTCATTAGAATCCTCGTTACGCGTACTGATCATTTCCTCCAGTTCCCCCACACACGCCATAACCTACGGTTATTACGGACAAAAAATCATACAGGCTTGCGATAATATTTGCTAAATTAATCGATATTTGCAAACATTCACAATTGAAAAAGCAAGAATGGATGAAAAACCTTACGTCTTCCAAAATAAACAAATCAAAGTGCGTTGCGGAGATTAGATGTGTTGATATGGATTCAGCAGAAAAACTTGTTCCTTTTGGCCAATGTTCGATTTTTCGAACAGTCATTTCCCGGAAAATGGAAGATGAGAAAAAAATTATTCTGAACATTGGTGTTCCTTTAGCGTTAATAATCGAAATTACACCAAGGCTTTCGTCAGAAAAATAATTTTTACAGCTTGGTCGTTAATGGGTTAAAGACTATTATTATCATTATTTCTAGCACGACATGAACGGCACACCCTCCTACAGACTCAATCGAATGAGTTTCGTCATATATAAAATGTATGTCCCATTGTCAAAGTAATACTGTAGAAAAGTTCACATATATTTGTATTTTATTGGGTTTTTTAATTGAATTTGAAAACAACTTTCAAACATACTTGCTTTAAATCGAATTTATTACCCAAAAAAGTTACACAAAATTGAATGAAATCGATGGTAAGTGGTAGCTAATAAATTAAGATATCTCTTAGTGCAAAACCATTACCATATGGTTGCTTTCCAAAGACATGAAAAATATCAAAGTTGCTGTTCGATTTTTCAAACGCTTGGCATAAGATGGGTTAAATGTGCACACATGCACTTCCCTCCATCCAGAGTGCCGTAGAGAAAGTGGAATGTTGGTGGACACGGGAGAAGCTACGGTATCAGCAAGAAGATTTCAACAAATGCACGAATCCTCAAATACTCAAATACAATCGAGAGGGCGCTAAGAGGCGTCGAGTAGAGTAAAGGTGGGACCAGAATGTCGCGCTATGCGTTGCGTTGCGGCAATTGTGCTTCGACTCTTCATATATATATGTGAGTTTCCATTTAGTCGAACACAATAATGCGTTGAGTCATTAGCATCGTTGTACTAAACGCTAACATTTGTTCTAAACTGCTTGCGTCGAATTCGCGATGGCAGTGACATGGTGTCGACGTCTGGTGGCAACTTCATATCAGGACCATAATTTGGGTTCCAAACTTGTTAGTGTAAACTATATCAAATTAGAAGACACGAAGCCGGTTTTTAAATTCTAAAATTTGAATAAAGATTTTCACATCATGTTATTTAATTACTTGAAACACGTGTTTCTGACTTTCATTCAACCATATGGCTAAACATTTCCAACGTTGTTGGTGATTTTTTTCATTATAATATAGAGTAGTCTTCATAAACAATTTTCGTATGATACTTTTTCACCACCTGCAAACAAAAATGTTTTTCATTTAAAAAGAATACTATTTTGATATGGAAAAGCTAATTTTCATTCATTATTTTAATTTTGAAAACGTGTTCATTCCGACTGAAAATCAGCTATTTTTTCACGCTCCCCTAAACTAGTGAACGAAGCTCAATGCCGCCAGCACGGATTTGTCAATGTGTTGTTTTTAAAAACATTCAACTGATCCGTAACCACAACAAGAACAAGATTTTCATACGAATTTTATTTTGTTTTTGTTTACATGAAAAATGGAGACGCGAATGCTAGATTGTGACTGCAAATCAATAGACTGCGTCGGGCGAATGTTTTAGTACAAAACGCAAGCAATGACAGCTGATGAGAAGCAACGCACAATATTATTGTCAATATGGTGACAATTGAGAGCATTAATGACAGCTGAGCACAGCCGATGACGTAGAAATCCGGATTTTCTGATTTTCGAGCATCAATATCGTGACATTTCATATAAATGAAACTGAGTTGCCTGATTTACCAGATTTGAAAGCGTGCCTGTAAATTTGCAGACATTTCGTTTTTGTTAGTATTTTAATACGATTGCAATTGAATTTTATAAACTTAAGAAATTCTAGGAAACATAAATGATATTTTTAATAGCAAAATACGGTACTTTTCGCAATAGAAATCAAAACCTCAAAGTAAAATGACAATGTGATGTTGAGAGAGTGTATAAAACTTAACAGCGTTTTACGAGTTTTTAATGTTCTGAATTCGGTTATTTTTAGCGCTAGCAAGCGGGGCAACCGTTTTAGTCTAAGTTGTGTGTTTCTTCACATTCTGTTATGAAATTTGGGGAATGGGAAGATGTAGGAAAATCACTAGCAGGAAAAAAACTAGCGTTAATTTAAGGTATAGGGTGAATATGATCTGTAAATTATATATGAGGGGCTCAAAAGGAAAGGGGTGTGAGTGACTTGATCGATTTTATTTTCATCAACTTTTTCTTTCGTGAATAACTCATCTGCTCGGAATGTGTTTGCAGTTAAGTTTTAACCAAAGTGACCAGAGTCGATGAAGAGAAACTCGAACATGTCACTTACACCCCTTTCCTTCTGGGCCTCCCATATAATCTTATTCATAAAATAAAAACATTTGCTTGCAGACAATATTGCATATATTTTCGCAAACTAAAAAAACTGGCATCTCTGCAATTGAAAGGAACAGCCTGTATTGGTTTTATGATTCCGGATTCTAAATGAATCAAGCTTTACTCAACAGTACGAAGGGAAACATCATGAGAAAGGCTGGGTTCGTCTTCTGATTGAAGCTATTCATTAACTGTACTAAAACAGCAACACAATAATGTATTATAGACTACGTTTGTGAGTACTTTATTGTGCTTCGATATAACGTACAATTCGATACAACGTACAATTTTGAAAGTGAAATGTACGTTATATCGAAGTTTACCTGTATTATGATGTGTTTTTGAGTAGGAAAAATGAATTTTAAAGTGTAAATTATGAATTAAAATTAACTTTTCAGAGCCGAAATTATACCAATTTAAAATTGCCTTTGAGCCTTCTAATCTGATGGTAAATACTTTGGATCCCAAACTCGAATGTCGCCACTAGTCATCGCGGATATTTTCGTTGTCCGGGTTGATGGCGATATTGATCGTGTAAGGTGGCAACATATTGATTGAGGTTAGATCGAAACGAAAAGCCTGGCTGTCACGATTTTGAAGACTCATATTGTCAATAATTTTGATCGTGTAAGGTGCCCATAAGAGAGAAAGTGAGGAATCAAATGCTCGATTCGATGTAGAGCAAATGCACTCAGATTAGATTGCCATACAAAACAGTTTTAAATTGTTCAAATTCAAATAAAAAAAACCTCCTTTTTTGAATACCTCAATACGTAGTAAGGATACTCTTCAATTTTTACGGTGTTTATTATATCTTCACTAAAAGCACATCATGATAATATAATGATTATCATATTTTTAATATTCCAAGCTGCGGCTCAAACTGCTTGATCAATTCATTTTCCCGTATAAAATTTTTTTTCTACTTTTTATCTAGAGATTATATTGTCTCATCGACGTTTTTTGCTCCAACCAACCTCTCCGAATTCATTCAAACTTCGGGGGTGTGGAGATATATAGCTAAACAGAACAAATTTTGATAAACTTTTCTAAGAAAAACCAACACCTCTTGAGTCTCATCCAATATCAACCTAAAATGGCTTCCCTTTATATCATAAATACCACCTTCAATTCGATAAGTTTCACATTAAAGTGTAAGCCTGATGAATAATCACCCCGTCGGCCTGCTTTGATGTTCCCTTGGCGGGATTCGGCCCACAATACGAACGTACAATCGCAATCTACCATAATCCCTTTTCCCTCTTCCGTCGCTCTTCTCGTATTGACAGAAGGGCGAATCGGAATTGTGTCGTAATGAGTTTACAATTCACCTTTTTTCTGTCGTGTCTCAATCAACATGATGCGACACCTATTCCAATCGGGAATGTTCGTGTTCGTGTGGGTCGTGTGGGTAAATGGTATCTGTCGTAATGACAGTGTATTTATCCGGAGATAATCCGCTTTTGGGTTCATTATAGTCCTCACCCTCTCTCCGACGAGTGACAGTGAGCGTGGTGTACTTTCACGCCTGCTTTGTTAGCAGATAATGCATTTTTCCTAAATCTCATTCAGGATCTCTGGGTGTTTTTTTTGGGTCGGATATTTTAGGAGTGTGGTTGAAATTAAGGTTTCGATGAAAGGGGAATATTTTTTCGTTTTTTTTATCAAATCAAGGGAAACCTAATCATTGCCATAAAACATATATTGCATTTGGTATGAATCGTATAACGGTGGGATTATGTCAAAACCCTATGTATTGACGCAATGGAAAAGAAGTATCTACTTTTATTTATATTAACCTCAAAATCTGTCATATGCTACAATACAGCATTCATTGAGAGGTTTTTTTTAATTCTATTTTTCACTTTTGATAGATCGCGCGTTATTTTATGTCATGTGCCAAAGTGAAAGATTTGTTTAGGCGTAGTTTTGACCAGTATTTGCGTGAAATTATCTTTAAAAAGTAAATGAAAGACACCAAAATATAAATTCAAATAAATGTTTTCAAATGATAAATGGATCTGTTAAAAGACCACCCTTCTTAGATAATTTTTTCCACATGATCTTAGCAGCGACACGTGTTACCTATTCAAACATTCGATTCATTGGGCAATAGCTTTCCAAGATTCGATTACTAACACACCTCTAATGCTTTCAACGTCAAAGGTAACATCGAGGTCATTACTTGCATATTTTTCGTTTTCCCCGCTCTGTTCTGATCCAGTGAAGATGAATAATCAAAACTATTGTACAGCAAAGATAATTCGGATTCCTGTATCATCCTGTCCACCGGCCACGATTGTGTTTTGTCAAAGCCGACACCGTCTTTCAATCTACCCGGCAACACGAACACTGCTGTGGCACCCACAGCCTACAGTTACCAGCCGTTAAGCTGGTAAGCCGGGAGACTGAGAAAAGAACCAAGGCATCTCGTCATCGTCATCTCGAGATGATGAAGCTGTGAGGATTGCAGGAATAAGACACGAAACCGACACAGAATGAGGACCGTCTCGTCACGCGACAGAGCCCGTCAATGGGGAACTGATTTTTCAGACTCACACAGATGACAGGAAAAGGGAAGGAATGCCAGGACCCTCATCATGTTTTGTGTGTTGTGCTCATCGTAGTCATTGGCAGCTATTCTTTCTTGTTATATCTCTTTTGTTGTTATTTTTTCCTGTGCGAATAGAATAGGTATTACATATTTAGATGCTTTCAGTCATTGAGATTTCCGCCGGTCGCATCCACTGGAAGGGACAGTTTTTTTTTGTTATGCGCCTGTCTCACTTTTTAGGTTTATTTGTTCAGCTTTGTTTGTTGCATAAGCAAGCAAAATAAAACCATTTCATTTCAGAGGTATTGTTGGGTGAGATTCTTTTGTCCGGTGATCAACTGACGATTTGTTTGGGAAGAATGGCGATTTTCCTATGATTAAATTCGGCGAAAATTGTGTGAAGGGGACTTTCAGGTGCTGGATAAGTGTGTTCCGCAGTTAGCAATAAAATTTGGGCAATCCAAATAACGTTCATCAATTTTTTATGATCATCTATGTTTACTCATTACACAAAGACTTTCAGTCAATTTCCACGAGTTAACGAGTTTATGGGGGAGAATACTTTACAGAATGAAGATTTCAAGAATAGAATTGTACGTGCGATTGTACGTTCGTATTTTGGGCCGAAACCCGACAAGGGAACATCAATGCATGCCGACAGGGTGAATATTCGTCAGACTTTAATGTGAAACTATTCGGAATGAAGGTGGTATTTATGATTAGAAGGGAGGCCATTTTGAGTTGATATTGGATGAGACTCCGAAGGTGTTGAATTTTCTTTCAATGGTTTATCAAAATTTGCTCCGTTTAGCTATATATCTACACGCCCTCGAAATTTGAATGAATACGAAGAGGTTGGTTGGTCTATGAGATAATATAATCTCTAAATAAAATATAGAAGGGTCTAGATGCAGAACTTGACGTAGGACTTTGAAGATTATTAATTTATTTTCTCTATTATAGTGACTTTCAACACATTTACCGGGTCCATCACTTTACTCCCATTTCGGAAGAATGTTGGGAGTGAGAGTTGAATTCGTGACCTTTAGAGTGAGAGGTACGGATGTTACCAATACGCCAGATCGCCTCCACAGAACTTTGAGGAGACATTGTACTTGTTCAGAAATTCGTAAATTTATCTCATTTAATAATCCAAGTGGTAGCTTTAGAAAAATCATTTGTTATGTGAACTGAACTGAGTTTCAAACGGATTGTAAGGATTTTAGTTGGAGAAAGAATCCGGAATCATAATTATCAATCCTGTCTATTTTCAATAGTAAACTGTTGAAAGAAAAAAAAACAGATAAATATTCCAACATTATCACAAAACACTCGACATTCTCAGATTTTCTTGTATCGACGTTTATCACTGTACAGTGTACAAACCTTATTATTAAAATTGTCTCGACAGAAATAATAATCGTTCTGTCGCATTTTTTCGATAGGATATCGGAAACTTTCCGAAGCGGATCTTTGAGGATAATAGAGTGCCGCCGTCATCCAAATCATTTCCTCTCCTTTGATTCTGATAAGTGCTTGCCATTGGCAAATGTTGAATAATCTATATATATAAAAATGGAGTGATGTCTGTCTGTCTGTCTGATTCTTATAGACTCGGAAACTACTGAACCGATCGACATGAAAATTGGTATGTAGGGGTTTTTGGGGCCGGGGAAGGTTTTCGTGATATTTTGAGACCCCTCCCCCCTCTCTAAGGGGGGGCTGCCATACAAATGAAACACAAATTTCTGCATTACTCGGAAATTAACCAAGCAAACGAAACCAAAGTTGGCATGTGAAAGTTTCAGGGTGCAATAAATATTTATATGGTGGTTAGACAGTCCTTCCCCCACTCAAAGGGGGGGGGGCTGCCATACAAATGAAACACAAATTTCTGCATTTCTCGAGAATTAATCAAGCAAATGAAACCAAATTTGGCATGTGGAGGTTTTAGGATGCAATAAATGTTTCTATGGTGTTAAGATACTCCTTCCCCTTCTCTTAGAGGGGGCTGCCATACAAATAAAACACAAATTTCTGCATTACTCGAGAATTAATCAAGTAAATGGGCGGGACGAAGTTTGCCGGGTTAGCTAGTCTATATAAATAAAAATGTGAGGCAAAATCTGTTTGTGAGCGGAAAACCCGAAGAAGGGATGGTCCGATTTGAGACTTCTTTATTTTGATGTATTCGTCTCTTCCCGTAGATCGATATAGTGGAGAAAAAAATCGGAAAATCCTGAAGGACGGAAAATTCGGAAAATAGAATTCCCACATGTTCGAAAATTACATCATAATAAGCGTTGTTAGTCCATTCGATGTTTGCGCTATCGAAATTGATCTTTGTTCGTAAGTGGAAATGGATTTTCAGGCGAAATAACGCATTTCCATGTCTTATATCTATATAAATAAAAATGTAAGGCAAAATCTGTTGGTAAGCGAAAAACCCGAAGAGGGATGGTCCGATTTTAGCCTTCTTTATTTTGTTGTATTCGTCTCTTCCCGTAGATCAATATAGCGGAGAGAAAAATCGGAAAATTCGGAAAATTTAATTCCCATATGTTATACAATTAGCTAAGCGTTGTTAGTCCATTTGATGTTGGCGCTAACGAAATTGATTTTTGTTCCAAAGTGGAAAAACATTTTCAGTCGGAATAACGCATTCCTATATCTTCTATCTATATAAACAAAAATGGAAGGCCAAATGTGTTGGTGTGCCCTAAACCCGAGGAAGGAATAGTCCGATTTGAGCTGTCTTTATTTTGTAATATTCTCTGAATCAAACATGTATTCCATGCAAGGGAGAAACATGTTATTTCCAAATGCTTGAAGAATCTTGAACGAGAATTGTGTCTGAAAATAATTTTATATTATAAGGACGAATTTTTGTAGAAGTACTAGACAATTTATAGTAAAAGGAAATTGTAAAGGGTCAAAGGGCAATCAATCAATGAAGAGTTCAGTGATTGGACTCACTAACGTTCACTTAGTAAGAAAACGTGGATGTTTGAAAGTATTCAAGTCAAAAAATATGTTTTGGACGGGAAGAAATTCGTCGGGTCAGCTAGTTCTTAATATGAATCGACTTACCTTGCCCATCACAAAAAACATGCGAGAGCGAATAAGGTAAGTAAAAAATGTTCAATAATAAGCTGGGGGAACGAATATATGATCGCCTGTGATCGAATGAGTCATTTGCGAAACATACTTTCGCGATGAATACTGCATTGTTGCAGTAGGATAACACGGGGTGAGTTGGACATACGGGGTGATTTGGACCACCCCTTTATCTCGAAAAGTACTGCTCAACTTGGATTTTTTATAACGTCATTTCCTTCTATTGTTGAACCGTATGTACCTAACGGAGAAAAAAACATTGATAAATTTTTACAGGTGGAGGAAAACGGTAGCATGAATACATCAAGCACATTGATTGTTAGAAATTGTGAGTTTTTCGATCGTGGTTTTAAGGTTTTTTTCCGTTGATTAAACAAACTTTTCGTGTATTGTGCAATAAAGTTCTGTTCTCCTAAGGAAGAGGAACAATTTGATGTAGCGAAACTGTAAGTTTGATAACAATGAATGAAATTAATTGCATTTCAATTTTTGCATGTTGTGTGGGGTGACATGGACACCTTTCTGTGGGGTGAATTGGTCCTACATGTTTGAAGCTTTTCTTCGTTCTAATTGATTCCAAATGTCGCAGAATTACAGAAAAATGATAGACGGACAACGTTGGAAGAAGGAGGAGCTTGAAAAACTAACGCAGGTCATCGAGGACGGATTTTCATTGACCAAGCATCGAAGTGCTTGAAAATGCTCGAACAACAGTGAAAAGATCCATGCAGAATTCAGAATGGTCTCAATGCAATTTTTCTGGTCCCCCCATTTCCCCTACTATAAGAAAACAAATTGCTAGTTTATTACTCTCGCGAGGGCAAGATCAATCAACCATCTTCAACTGGTCCCTGCAACTTTGTACTGAGAAATTATTGAAATTTTTCCGATGGATGGAAAAAAGATTTTTTATTTCAAAAGAGAGAGCATAAACGAGAACATATATTCTTTTCGGTCTGGGCCGTGTATGTGGCAAAGTATGCAAAAGGTTTAATGCGTGCTTATTTGCAGTGTGTCTCTATGCAATGTTTCGCTTTCTTATATTACTCTTATATCACTATGGCATATACATTATCCAAATGCTGTACCAGTATGAAAGAGTAGCAAATTTTCTGTTATTTTTAGGCAATGCAATAAATCACGATGTTAAAGTGTGTGCTAGAAATTAATTTTGTTTTATGAATTTAAGTTTTGATTTTTTGATCCTCGAAAATCTTCCAAGGGTGGAGGAGATTTGGAAAATCGAAATTTTTTTCGATACCAAATGACTTAAAAATGCATGAATCGTCGAGATCTGGTGTCATCTCGAAAACAAATTTTAGCCGAAACTCAAATTTATCCTTTTGGGACATGCCTTTTGGGACTTGCCTGAGAGGCAATGAAGGTATGGAAAAAAATAATTATCGAATTTAAAGAACCGACCATGTACATTTTGTTTATTGGTCCAAAAAATGACCTGTGCAAATTTTCAGCTTAATCGGACATGATTTAGGGGTGTCTCAAAGCACTCAAAGTTTTGAGTCCCAAAAAGTCGATTTTCAGTCAAGATTTTTTTTTCGTGATATCACCAAATCTCGACGTTTTATGTATTTTTAAGTCATTTGGCATCGAAAAAATAATTTCGATTTTCTAAATTCCCATACAAATGAAACACAAATTTCAGCATTACTCGAGAATTATTTTAGCAAATGAAACAAAATTGGGCATATTGAGGTATTAGGGTGCAGTAAATGTGTAATAAATGTTTTAATGATGGTTAGAAACTCCCCCCTCCTCTCTTAGGGGGGGCTGTAATATAAATGAAACACAAATTTCTGCATTACACGAGAATTAACCAAGAAAATCAAACCAAATTTGGCATGTGGAGGTTTTAAGATGCAATAAATGTTTCTATGATTCTAAATTTCTGCATTGCTCGAGAATTTATCAAGCAAATGAAACCAAATTTGGCATGTGAAGGTTTTAGAGTGTAATAAATGTTTCTATGGTGGTTAGACACACCACCCACCCCACCCCCACCCTCTCTAAGGGGGGCTGCCATACAAATGAAACACAAGTTCCTGCATTACTCGAGAATTAATCAAGCAAATGAAACCAAATTAGGCATATGTGGTTTTAGGTTATTATTTTAGGGTGCAATAAATATTTCTATGGTGATTATTCTCTACACCCCCCTTTCTTAGGGGTGGCTGCCATACGAATGAAACTCAAGTTTCTGCATTACTCGAGAATTAATCAAGCGAATGGAACCAAATTTTGCATGCGAATGTTTTAAGGCACACGAAACGTTTCCACAGTGAATAGACGCTCCTTCCCTCTCTATGAGGGGGGGGGGGACTGCCATACAAATTTCTGCAAAATTCAAGAACTAATCCAGCAAACTGAACCAAATTTGTGGAGGTTTCAGGGGGCAAGAAACATTTCTAAGGTGGTTCAACACTCCTCCCACCTTTCTGAGGGAGGGGGGCTGCCATAGAAATGAAACACAAATTTCTGCATAACTCGAGAACTAATCAAGCACAATTTGGGATGTGAGGGTTTTTGGGTATGAGAAATGTTTCTATGATGGTATGACAAAAAAGGGAAATTAAATTCCCATATGTTAAATTCCCATATGTTCGAAAATTACATAGTGACAAGTGCCGTTAGTCCATTTGATGTTTGTGCTAGCGAAATTGAACTTTGTTCGAAATTGGAAATGGATTTTAATGTGATGAAACGCACTCCTATATCTTCTTCTATCTACACCAAAAAAAGGATCGCCGGATGTGTTGATAAGAGCAGAACTCGAGGAAGGAATTGTCCGATTTAGGGCTGTCTTTATTCTATCATATTTTCTGTATAAAACATTTATTCCATGTAACGGAGAAACATGTTATTTGCAATTGGTTGAAAAATATTGAACGAGAATTGTGTCTGAAAATAATCTGATATTATAATGATGAGTTTTGTTAGAAATACTAAGAATTCTATAGTGAAAGGTAAATTCAACGGGATCGATTAGAAGATCAATTAATGTACAGTTCTGCGATTGGCCCCATGAACTTGCTCATAGTAAGGAAATGTGAATGTTTGAAGGTATTGATAACAAAAACAAATTTTGGGCGGGACGAAGATTGCCGGATCAGCTAGTATTACATATAAATTGAAAAAAATAAAGCTTTTCCGAGAATCAAATATATTGAAAAAATGAAATTTTTTATTCAAATTTAAGCATACATTAGTTTAAAGTTAAGCATACATAAGTTAAATCAGTCACACGCCACATGCATTTTGCTTGTGAATTCGTTGACGAATCAGTGTAATTTTTTTATTCGATTTAAAATTTTTGACTGAAGTTTTGCGAGCCTATAAAGAGTGGTAGTTGCATCTTCCACAAGATCTCCCATCAGCTTTCATCCAGAGTTTTCGTTTCACCGACTACGATGTTGTTCTTGTCTTTTGTCTCGATTTTTTAATGTTCAAACAAGAGTGTCATTTCATCGACGAATTGCTCCGGAAATATCCTCTGTTTCACGGAAGGACGTTGTGGCTACGGTATGAACATTTTGTCATTTTGTTGAATCAGAAATTTTAAATCAACAATAAATCATTACAGATAAATCTGATTTGTAAAAAAAAACCCAAAAATTGACGTATTGCAAGAATGCTCTATTGGCATTCTCTTCCAAATCCATCCTGAACAATGTGATGCAAAAATCTAATCTAGCAGCTCAGAAGATTAGGACTGCAGAAGCAGCTCTTGCGTTTCATACCGTGAACCATCACAACCGCTTTAAATCCATGGATTGTACTTCGGCACTTTTTGAATGTCCCTATAATTCTTTAATTTAATCATTCAGTTATCTTTTCCAATTCATTACAATAACTCACACTTTAACTGAAACCGTTGGTGAGTCATACAACCCAAAATCTGAATATAAATCTAAATAAACTAATGATAGCGAAGCATTAAATTATCAACATCCGAAGATTATCACCGAAATTCCTTCCGCACCCTCTCCGGAATAGACTTTCCTTGAATTGTATCGTCGCCCAACGGTTTGAATCCCATTTTGATAATTGCATAAATTCCTTTCTATCAGGCCGCATAAATTTTAATTACGCTCTTGTTCTCCACTAAAGCAAAGTGATTTTATTCGTACACAAGGGCCGCCGCATGGCGAATGTCACCAGTGACAATTGTGCATTTATGAAATTTTCCCCAAGACTAGATAGAGTAGATCATGGTATGGGTGCTAAGATGGGTGGGTGGGCGCAGAGTTCAACACCAACATCGGCAGACGACAGACTTAGGGGTTTGCACATTCCCCCGGTCTAGACACATTCTCAATGCGGGAGGCATGTTGACGATGTCTGTGTTTTCTATATTTTTATACAAATTGAAAGAGAGCCGACAGGATGTGAAGTGAGAAATTCTTGGTAGAAATATTGTTCCTCGTTAAGTAAAGAAAAACGCCACATCGAATAAATTATCTGTAAAAGTTCTCGCAAATGAACATACATATTATTGGAAACTTTGTCTGCAATTGAGGGTGTTGACCAAACTTTTTCACCGCCGGTCTAGTTTTCTCCCCTTTCGTGGGCACAATTATTCAAATTAATTTCCACCATGGCTTGCATCGTCTCTCGATGATCGTATCCATCACACTCATTAATTGAAATAAATATATTTATGATTTTTTGTGAACAGCAAAAAGTCACCCCTGGACCATTATTCTGGGGTTGAGGAAACAAGTATCGAGCAAAATTAATGATCCCGAGTAGTTGTACTCTGTGACATACCATAAATAAAATTAAAGTTTTTAATTTCATCATGGACTGTCGGGAGGGATGGAACGAGTCAGCAGTTTTCACTGCGGAATGATAGCTGTACCTTATCTGAACCCGCTTTATGGTACATTATGTAAATTCCAGACATATAAATGTGACCGAGTTGAAAGATTTTAATGAAATGGGAGATTGTACATTTGTTACCCCCTGTGAGTTGCGAGCTAAACATCTTTATTCGAATTTCTCGGAGAGGAAGCAATTGAAGCTGCGTAGATTTCGACGCGGAAATGATGGAAGTTTTTAATACAGGGTTTTCCATTTCGAGCTTCCGAAAGTATACAGCCCTGCGCTGACAACCGTTTGACATAGCTGTCAACCAAAGCGTCATATCGATAGTTGAATGTCTGCCATTTTACAATATGGATCGTTTTAGCATCGCACAACGTTTTAATTTTGTTAAATTATACTATAAAAATGATGAAAAACCGGCAAATGTTTTTCGAGCATTACGGAGGGATTTTGGTCGTCATGGACGGCCTACAGAGCACACAATCGCTAATGTAGTGCGTAAATTCGAATAAACTGAATCCATAGTGGATATTGTGAAACCTGTACCTGTACGTCGATTACGTCAACAGCAGCAAAATGCTGAATTTTCGCATCAAATTTTCTTCAGCGATGAGGCACATTTCGAGCTCGGTGGCTATGTGAACACCCAAAATTTCCGTATATGGGGCTCAGAAAATCCACACGTGATTGTTGAGAGGGCATTGCATCCGCCAAAAGTCACTGTTTGGTGCGCATTATGGTCTGGTGGAGTCATCGGGCCGTATTTCTTTGAAAATGAGGACGGCGAGACGGTAACTGTGAATGGTGAGCGCTATGGCCGCATGTTAACCGATTTTTTTTGCCACAAATTGAAGATATGGATACGGATGACATGTGGTTTCAGCAGGACGGCGCCACGTGCCACACAATACCACCGAACATGGCCATATTGCGAACTAAATTTGAGGGACGCATAATTTCGCGTTTTGGTGATGCCAATTGGCCGTCCAGATCATGCGATTTGAACCCGCTAGACTTTTTTTTTGTGGGGTTATGCGAAAGACCGTGTCTATGTCAACTCTCCGCAAACTCTTGACCATTGAAAGACAACATTCGTGAAGTTATGACCGAGATACCGCCCCATATGTGCCGAAAAGTCATCGAAAATTACCTGTTCCGGATCAAGGTGTGCGAGGAAGCCCTAGGTGGACATTTGAATGATGTTGTATTTCACACATAATGGCATAAACCAAACTTTAATTTGAAATAAAAGTTTCATCGAAATTCGAATTTTAAGTGTGTTTTATTTCAATTTACTTTCGGAATTTAAAGTTGGAAAACCCTGTATAACTTTAATAATTTCACTCTAGTTGTTCGAATTGGATTCAAACGATCCGGTATGAAAATGGTCAACCCGTATGTGGAGGATCATTGAAATCTACAAATAACAGTTTGACGGTTGAATCGACTCGTTATTATTCAAACTGAACAGCTCTTCAAATATCTATTCGGGAAACTATAAGTGCTATCCCCGAACAGAGTAGAAATTCGCTCTATAAATGGCTGTTGAAATTTTGCTCTGTATACTTCCAACAGTCCCGCTCGATCCGTGTCATGTTTGTTGCTTGTCCAAGGTCCGATCTCTGTGCACAGTCTAGATTTTTGTGGTGCGGTGTTGATGCTGAAAATTGATGGCAAAGCTAATTGCGGTTTGGGTGCTCTTCCATTTTCACGCAACTCGACCACATAGGAAAAAAAACAACGCTTCGAAAACAAACACAACCAATGAATGGTGGGTTTATGAAAATGATAGTGGTCCTGGCAGGATGATGGCAGATAATAACAGGGAGTAAGCTAGATTAAAACCATGATTACAAGCAAACTAACCAGTGTCGACAACTGACTGACAATCAATCGTTGCAACAGCAATCTGTCTAATCGACACGATACAGGTTTACAATGTACTTCGTAAGTTTCCGCGTTGGAATGATCGACCTACGAACGAATATTCACATGTGTTAAATCAAGTTGTATTCCAATCAGTGCTGAAAATATTCACGTTCACGACATTCAAATTCAGCGAATTGCTGCCTTCCTTGTATTGATAACCTACTGCTCAAGCGAGAGTCGATAAATATGGAACAACACTGTCAATGAACCCCAGTGGAATGAACATCAACATCAGCTTGCCATGAAGTTCATTTTTCATTTGCACCTTCCTTTTCGTCATGGTATTCATAAGGTCGAAAAAGAAGATCATTGCGTGTTAGTGAAAATCAAAGCATAAAATTCAATGTCACCAATTGAGAGTAAAATCGATTAATGGTAAAGGATGGCAATCCATCACACAAAATTCTTGTTTTTGGCGAGTTCGGCAATAGAATGTATAGAATAACTCTTGCTACGTTTTATGAATCTACTCACGATTGCCCGGAAATGACATACACCACCATTTATATGTGCAGTGGGTGACACGTTTTCAATAAAAATTCACTGCAAGCGATGAAGATCAACTTAACGTTCGTGATAATCACCTGAAATTATTGACAGTAATGGAAGTGCCTGAATGCAGGCTTTTCGAAATTCGTTCATGCTGTTTTCGATCAATATACCAGACAAAGCTCATGCGTCTCGACTCTTGTGTTATACTCATTATGACAGATATGGTGTTGAGTTTCAACAGAAGAGAATTCATCCGATACTGGGAAAAATCTAATTCCTTCATTCGTGAATAAATTTTGATAATTTGTGGCACTGATTCCAATTACAGTGACGTGGAATAATATTTTTACAGACTGTGCAGTGATATTTGTTCTAGCAGTAAATACAAATGTAAACTAAATGCTATATGATACCACATGATTACCACGAATAATTTCAGCACTTTGTCGTACGGAGTTAGGGGAAATGGGGGTGAGACGGACATGTTAAGAAGAACTTCAATTGTATCTTTGGAAACTCATGTTATCCAAAACTTAAAAGCTGTTTCTTACAGTTCAATATACTGGTTTTCGAAATAATTGGCCAAATGTTTTATAATGTTTTTTTTAGTGTTTTTTAATGAAATTCAAACAAACCAAAAAAAAACATTTTTAT